>NW_015170901.1:337492-382624 GCF_001447785.1 Gekko japonicus | reverse complement strand
ACTGGTATTGCTGGGCACTCTTTACATTGCACTGGTTCTGTACTGCAGAGGTACATTGCACTGGGGGCTTGCAAAAATGCACCCTCAGTTTCTACTGCAGAGATTCTCTGGCTTGACCTTAGACCTGTTGGATTTGCAGTGCCACAGTGGCACTGGTTCTACTGGGATCATTGCACTGGTTCAGCTGGGCTTGCAAAAATGCCCCCCTTAAGTTTCTACTGCAGAGGTTCTCTGGGATTTTGATTCTGTTCTGCTGGGCTCTTGCTTTTTTGCTGGGGTTTTTTTCCTCCATTGGAAACAATGGAGGATGGGAGTGTCTTCTTTTGTGGGGAGTGTAACTCGGACACTGTAAATCCAGTCCTCACCAAACTTGGAGGGCAGGTAGAGGAGAGCCAGCCAGAGATCCCCTGCACATTTTGTTATGGTCAGAGAACTCTCACAAATAGGGGTGCCAAGTCCCCAATCAGGATGAGGGAAGCCCTGCCCCAAATTCCCATTTTCCTGGCACTGCATGGAACACTGGTGGGGGGAAATTAAAAATTAAAACAAAATAAATGCACTTGCATCACCCAGTCGATGATGTCACTTCCAGGGAATACCTGGAAGCAACGGTGATAGCTCTAGGATTCACTAGCAGTTCCTAGAACTACCACCATCACTTCTGGGTATTCCCCAGAAGTGACCTTATCATGCTGGTGATGCTGCCACCCTCACCATTTCCAGATGCCCCCACCCTCCTGTGGTTGCTAGGCTAAGCCTGGCAACCCTACTCACAAAGTGCAATCTTGGAAAGAACAAGCTCCACCTGATTCAAGATGAGGAACACTTGATCATCTCTAGCATGGAGCAAGGCTTTAGCTAGGACTGCCAAGGTCCCAGTTGGGGCAGGACATCCCTGCACCCCTAGGTCCCATTTGCCACCACTGGCACAATTAAAAATTAAGATTAATAAAAATTCATCAGCATCACCCACATAATTGCTTACTTCTTGGGAATACCTGGAAGCAAAGGCAGAATCCTTGCAAAGTCTATGGTAAAACCATAGAGTTTCCAGCTGTTCCTATAGCTACTGCCATCACCTCTGGGTATTCCTTGGAAGTGACATCATTGCATGGGCAATGCCGGTAAGTTTTTATACATTTTTTTTTAATACCCAGAATATCCTGAAACAATGGCAGAATCCTGGAAACTCTGTGGTAAAACCATAGAATTTCCAGCGATTCCTAGAGCTACTGCCATTGCTTCTGGGTATTTCCCAGAAGTGATGTCATCATGCAGGTGATGCCTGGCAATCCTGGCAACCCTAGTTTTAGCTGCCCAGCTCTTGCAAAAGTAGCCATTTTTTTAGTCTATTTCAGATATACGACAGGATAAATGTAATACTTCAAACAGAGCTAACAACAAACCCACACAATCTGCATGACCCATGTGATCATTCAGTGTTCACATGTCAGCAGTGTAACGTGGGAGCTGACCACAGAGAAGCAGTTGTGCCTCGTGTGGTTTTGTCTGGAGGCTGCACACGCCCTTGTAGGCTGTTCCCATCATCTGAAGGCATTCATTTGCCCCTTCTAGCAAACCACGGCTATGGAATCCTGCTTTGTAGATCCTGTTTCTTAACTGTGCTGCGTGGTGCTCATTGAGGCCTTTTGCAATAACCCTTAGTGAACGCTACAGGCTCCTCGGGGCTGTAAGGGCCTTTGCTTGGCAGGAATTTTATCATTCCTTTGAGTCTTTCCTCTCACCAGTTCACACAGAAACCTTTCCAGAAAGGTAGGCTGCTTATAATGAAACCTGTATCTGGAAGTTAAGAGACTGCCTTCTGGCATTTGCTGTTTGCAGGAGTCCAGCCCCAAGTTGCCATGAAACCTGTCCAGCTGGTTGGGGATTTTTATAAGTTTGTTTGAGCTTTTAATTAACAAGAAGTGGCGCTGAGCAGGAACAGGGCAGAACTCAGCCCCAAACGGTTAATGGCCAGGCAGGGGAACTGAAACCGCTCAATATCAATCCTCTCTGCATGGATGAAACCAGCGTACGGATGTTTCCACACCTTTTCTCTTCCAAATATCTCTCCAGATTCTGAATTATGTGGTTTCATTTCCCCAGTGTAGCCAAGTAATCTCTCTCAGGTTCATTTTCTTTTATTTCAGATTTTGTACTGAGCCATTTTCAGACATTATGGACTGGGATCCCAAGGATTCGCATTTGCCAACCTCCAGGTGGTGGCTGGAAGATCTCTTGGGATTAGTGTTCCCTCTAAGCTGAGTTACTGTGAGCTAGCTCACAGTTTTTTAGCCTCCAGTTCACAGATTTTTGTCTTAGCTCAAGAAGGATGGCTCAGGGCAAATTAATTTATGCAGTGGCCAAATCGCTCGCTTACAACTTTAATGCCAGTAGCTCACAAAGCAGAATTTTTGCTCGCAAGACTCCACAGCTTAGAGGGAGCATTGCCTGGGATTACGACTGATCTCCAAGCTACACAGATCAGTTCACCTGAAGAAATGGCCACTTTGGAAGTTGGACTCTGTGGGATTACACCCCATTGAAATCCCTCCCCAAACCCAGCCCTCCTCAGGCTCCATCTCCCAAATCTCCAGGTATTTCCCAACCTGGAGTGGCAACTTTGAGGATTACATATATCTGGACTGTGCACTACCTGTGATGTTCCCAATATGCATGGTCACCATAATCCACTCAGCACAGAGGTATTATAACAGTAATAGGACTCTGCACTGCTAAATTTACATCGTCCACCACTAGTCATGACTAGTCCCGCCCAACATATTCTATCACTTACTTTTGTTTCTACTACTGAGAGCAAAGCCCACCAAGCCCAGTTATCTGATCAGACAACAATCAGTTAATTTCCCAAATCAAACTAAAAAGCATGTGAGTGTGTTACTCTAGTCTAGTGCTTCTGTCTCTATACTCATTCCCCCACTTTGCATAGAGATCCTGCCCCAAACCTCAAAGCTGTGTCTCATTGATGGTAGCTGCATGAGTATTTATTTATTTATTTTATTTTATTCATTTTTATCCCGCCCTCCCCGCCACAGGCAGGCTCAGTAAATGTGTGCCTCCTCCTAAGGACTTATGCATCTCATTTTGTTGTTAATATGTTTTAGGCCACAGTGCAACAGAAAACTTTCTGGTGAACCACCAACCTAAGCAACCAGCCACCTTACAGCAGGGGTCCTCAGTGTCAGAGCCTATGCTTTTCATGCAGAAGGTCCCAGGTTCAATCCCTGGAATCTCTAGTCAGTAGGTGATGTGAAAGACCTCTGCCTGAGACCCTGGAGAGCCGCTGCCAGTCTGAGTAGACAATACTGATCTTGGATCTGATTCAGTATAAGGCAGCTTCATGCATTCATGTGTACATGTGTGAAAAGGCAGAGAGAGTGTCAGACAAAATGGTGGCCATGGGAGAAATTCCAGAATTGCTGCCATGAGGAGCTGTTTCTGAATGAGTACTCCCTGAAGACCAAAGGCTTCTTCTGAAGAACCTCCTGCTTCAGTGAGGTAGAAGAAAACAAAGATTAGCTCTTTGTTTGCGGGAAGATACGATTTGTCAAAGAAGGAAATGAGTAGCAGAAAACCCATAGTAGGCATCCATGAGTAGAGTTGCCAATCTCTAGGTAGGCCTTGGAGAGCTCCTGGAATTACAATTGATCTCCAGATGACAGAGATCGGCTACCCTGGAGAAAATGGCTACTTTAGAAAGTAGAATCTGTGGCATTGTACCACACTGAGGTTCCTAAAACCTTGCCCTCTCCAGGCTTCACCCCCAGATCTCCAGGAATTTCCCAGCCCCAAGCTGGCAACCCTACCCATGAGCACCACCTTGGGGATCACTGCCCTATACTCACGATTCAGCATTGACATAACTGTGGATCACAAAGACAGAGAAATAACTGAAAGGACAATGAACAAACCCATTCAGTGTATGTCATGCTGGCACAGATCTTCCTCCCAAAGTACTCAGGGTTATATAAAGCACTGCCTTCACCCAGGATACCAGCTGGCTTTTAAAAGATCACTACAGGTATCTATAAGAGTAGTCTACCAAATAATTATCTCAAGGAGATCAGTACAGTAGAGAGATAAAAGAAAAAGGAACACACACAAAAAATGAAGACAAGGAAGACAAGGCCAGCCCAAAAAGAGGGCTTTTTACCTCATAAAGCACTTTAAAAAGCCGGCACAATCTCCCAGTTGCTTTTGGACTTTGGAACGGAGCCGTGTATCAGAAGAAAAACACTTGGTATTGATCAAAAGTGACAGAACCACCGCCTGCAAACAGCCAGTGGGGCTGAGGGAGCCTGGCTGATTGGCTGCGAGTCAGTCACACCGCTTCAGAGGGTCTTGTAGGCATCATGCTCAAAGAATGTGCAATCTTTTGATTTGCACATGACGTTTTCCCTCAAGCCATGAAAATAAGAGGTCTGCATTCATACTAGGGAGGCTGGCTGTGACAGCAATTTTATACACTCTTCATCAGTTCTATCTCTCTAGGATGGGAATCAGCCCGGGATACAAATGCCTACATTCTCTTGGCTCAGTGTGGCACTAGATGTAAGTGATATTTCCACTAACTAGCATGAAAACATGCAGCAGGGAACAAAGACCCCATTCACCAGCAGCCCTAATGACTGAGAACTCATCTTTCTCTAACAAAACCCTGGAAATCTTCACCTTTATCATCTCTGTATCGGAACATCAAATACCTGACATGTCATTAGATCCATCAACCCTAGTATCCCCTCTCTGGTGGTGTCTACACATTTCAACAGATGTTCAAGGAGTAACAGTAGTCACATGCATTTCCAACATTCGCCAGCCTAAGGGCCAATAAGGAGTGATTCACGGTGTTGTTCTGGTGACACATTTTTCAATCCTGGCTAATGCAAAGAGCAGGCACGGAAGGCAGAGAATAAAACCATCATGTGGAAATTATCAAAAGGATCTTACACCGAGTCCTAGCATTCTGGTCTGTCGCTGCTCATGTGTCCTGTGGGCTGTATGAACTTCAGAAGGCACAGCCCTGGCTCTTGGTATACAGCCAGTTAGGGGTCCAAATCTAATCCGCCGCCGTCGCCCCCCCCCCCCGCTTTATACCATCAATGTGGGGGGGTGAGGGCCCTAGGAGGCTAGGAGGAACATCTGTGGAATATCTGCTTAACATCTTTCACGCTATGCCTACCAAGGGATGTTTGGTATGTGGTTTGTCCTCTCTGATATCTTAGTATGGACGCTGTGTAGTCTGAGCACTTTATTGTCTGATTGGGTTTTAAACTGTATATTATGTTTTTAAATTGTATTATAGTATTTGATGTTTTTATGAGCAAGTTTTTGCCATGTAAGCCGCCCTGAGCCCTACGGGGGAGGGCGGGATATAAATTTAACAAACAAATAAATAAATAAATAATCCCAACCAGAAGGGAAGGACTTATTCCACCATAAACTGCAAGTCCATCAGAATTCCGGCAGGAAGTGCTGTTATGTCACAGTCCTTCCCCTTTATAGTGTCCCAGCTGGTCTTGCGGGAGATTCATCCCTTTGTTGGTGGCCACATGCTCCATTAAGCGGCTTCCAAATCCTCTGTGGCAAAGGGGAGTCCTAGAAGATCCTGCATGTTGACAATCAGTCCCAGCTGGTTTCTCCACTGTTCCAGTACTGCCCATTGTTCCTCTTGGTAGCTTCACTATGTAGGTGCCTGCCAATGATATTACTTCTGGAAACATCTCATGCACTTCTGGTTGCCAGAAGCATCTGGTTGGCTCTTTTTATGTGTTTTAACAATGCATCTTTGATAGGATTTAACAAGGTATCTCCAAATCCAAAAATGGAGACATTTAGTAAGTACATGTTACATATCTCAAAGCAGGTTTCTGGAGAGATGGCATATAAATTTTCTAAATAACTTTAGCCAAATTGCCTTATTTTATTAATAAATGTAGGGAATTATGATTGTTAAATGGCAATAGGCATTAATTATAGGACCATAACCTGTGTATACCAGCGTTAGAGTTCCCAGGACCCAGGAACAGACGCTGAGGATAGATTACTAAAGCAGTGATTTCTTTACTGAAGGTTCTTCAAACCTACAAACATAAAATCAAGCATTCACTCACACAACACAGAGCTAAGAATATAGAACAGAAAAATACAGAGATGTTTGCATGAGCGGGAAGTATCGTTGGTGTGGTGATACTTTGCCTGTCTGGCGAGACGAGTTGATTCTGCAGCGAAAAAGGGATAAAATAAGGGATGGGACCGTGAGCTGACCAGCAACACATGTGGAAAAGTTCCAAACTGCGCAAGGAATGGAACCAGAAAGATAGGATGGGGTTAGGAGAGGCAAGAGCAAGAGAGAGAGCAAAGTCACAAGGCTCTCTTTATATACCCAAAAATGTGACCTGAGGCAGGGGCTCTTTTGGTCACCTGGTCCCCAGGAGATATTAACAAAACTTAAACTAAGAATGGGGCCGAAAAGGGATTAATGGTTGGGCAACTGTGAACCTAATGTTCAGCTGGGAGTGACACCTCTTGGCGGAAGGGGGTAAACAAAGGAGAGAAGGAAGAGAACCAATCAGGTTGCAGGGCCAGTGCTTTGGATTAACGACCAGATGTTTGACAGTGGCGTTATCTTGATGGGTGACAGGAAAGCTTGATTGCTGGCTATTGCTGTCATTGGGCACATCCTTTTGTCTTAGGCTGGAGATGAATGAGTGTTTCTCCTGGTGACGTTAATATGTGAAGGTGTGGGGGAGGAAATGCCTGCATGATGGAGAAGAGAGTTTTTCATGGCTTCCATGCAAGAACATCTTGTCCTTTTTACAGAGCATGGCTTCCCTCCGTGATCTGCTGCTGTTTCTGCATGCATGGAGGTCAGGGCTGCTGGTCTGCATTCTGGTGCTGGCATGACTGCAGAGATGCAGGAGGCTTCTATAGTCTTGGGGTCCACATCTGGCTTGGCATGCTGCTTACGCACAAGGCTCCTCTTAGCCAAAATACATTCCATAGTCCAGTATAAGGGCACTCCTCTTGGGCTACAGTTCTGTCCAGTGCCCTGACACACTCCTTTCACAGCTCAACAAAGCAGTCATATTTAAGAGTCTTTAATAATGCCACCTGAAGTGGCTGCATAGCAACAATAAATAAATCCAGGGTACCAGGAAACCTGACTAGGATGGCCCAGGCTACCCTGATCTCATCAGATCTTGGAAGCTAAGCAGGGTCAGCCCTGGTTAGTACTTGGATGGGAGACCACCAAAGAAGTCCAGTGTCGCTATGCAGAGGCAGGTAAGGGCAAACCACCTCTGAATGTCTCTTGCCTTGAAAACCCTATGGGGTTGCCATTAGTCAGCTGTGACTTGATGGCACTTTACACACAGAGACATCAGGAAACTGAGATTGTCCTGGAGAAAGGGGGATCCTCTGAAAGGGGGACACTCTGAAAGTATGAACTAGTGGTAGCTGTCCTAGGAAGAAACCAGGATCCGGGTTCCTCGTCCATTCTTATGTGATGCTTAACATTTCCCTTCGCAGATGGTGCAATATTATCCACGCCTACTCAGAAGTAAATCCCACTGTGTTTAGAGGGGTTTACTCCTGACTAAATATGCTTAGGATTGCAGTTGAAGTGGAGGCTCTATCCCCAATCAGAAGAAGTCACCCATACCAGGCAGGAGGGCTTTGAAATATAAATGTAATGTTGCTGCCAATCTTGAGCCCGACTTGTATAGTATCAGTCCACAGGTTATGCAAGGTTACCTTGCCCTGTTCTAAAATATAATTTATTCCCATTTTCAAAAACTCTGCTTCCCTCTGGAGTCTTCACAAAATGGGTATTCGCTCAGAAATAAGGGCCAACAGCAGCAAGACATTGCCTACCCAAATGAGTAGTTAGCAGCTTCCTATTAAGCTTCCTTTTCTAAAACTCTTGAGCACCGGCCATCTGTTTCTGGTGACAGATGACTGCATCATCTATCACCTTGGCCTAAAAACCTCTTCTATAGTTTCTTCAGACTGAAGATCTACCACAAATTGATTAGGTGCAGGTGCAGGAAGCTTGCCGCTAACACCCTGTTCTGTGAAAAGAGAAACAATAAATACGTTGTTCGACTCTAATGTTAATGACCTTTTAAAAATGGTCTTTCTCCTTGGTGGTCCCTGTTGTGGTACCCACCGAGAGGCTTTTGGTTTTGAAATGTATTTTTCCCCAAAAAAAATCTTACACTTGCTCCTCAGATTCCTTCTTGGCGTGCTTTTCTTTTCTTCCATTTTAAGTTGCCAGAATTTATGTTCTCTTGGGTTTGGATCTGCAATCCCCCTTTTAAAATTATGTCTTTGTGCTTTTAATAGCTTCCGTAATGCTGCAATTTAGCTTTCCTGGTTCGTCTTTTAGATCTCTTTCTGTCTCCGTGAAAAATTTGTGGGACTAAAATACTTTTCTCTAATTTGTGGCCGGCATATATTATGTGCAGTTTAGTGGAATACTAGCAATAGGATTCTAAGCCTCTGTTTGTTATGGTGGTTTTAAAGAGCATCCATTAATTTCTTAAACCTTTGGTTACTTTATTACCTGACCATTAATTCAACTAATCAATCGTACCTCGTGTCCTTCAAGCTTTGCAAATCCTTCCTTTCTAAATGTACATCCCTCTCCAATGCATGTTTACTGAGAAGCAAGACCCACTGATTTTAGTGCGATATGCTCCCAAATAGGTGGCTCTGCAGTCTTGGTTCAAAACAACAAAGAATCTTGCAATGCTTTAAAGACTAATTTATTGTGGTATAAGCTTCCATGAACCAGAACCCCCATGGCAAATTACTCACATGGACACATACGCACACATGCAAAGCTGGGGGAGGCCAAAAGACACCATCTTCCAAACCCAAGATGTGTTGCATTAAATTGCAAAGCCAGCCTGGTGTAGTGGTTAGAGTGTCAGGCTAGGATCTGGGAGACCCGGGTTCAAATCCCCACTCTGCCCTGGAAGCTTGCTGGGTGACCTTGGGCCTGTCACACATTCTCAGCTTAACCTACCTCAAAGGGTTGTAGTGAGGGTTGCCAGACCCCCCCCAATTTGGGGGAGCTCCTTCCTGCCATCAGCCAGCTGGCTGGTGTGGGGGGGAGACCCACCCCCAAGAGCAACCACCTAGCCCACCCCCTTCCCAGAAACATTAAAGGGTTGCTTTAAATGCTGCTGAGGATAGGCAGGGGCCATGCAGCTGCGCTCCAAGCCCCGAATTTGGGGCTTGAAGCATAGCAGGTGCACATGGCCTCCCCCCTCCTTCCCAGCAGCATTTAAAGGGGAGGCTGAATTCAGGGCTTGGAGCGCAGCAGGCACACACAGCCTCCCCCCCTCCCAGCAGCGTTTGAAGAGACCCTTTAAATGCTGCTGGGGAGATGATGTCACGTCTGTGTGACATCATCACATTGGGGACATCCCCCCCCCTCCAGTAACGCGCCCCCCCCCAGGTCCCTCACTGAAGACTTTGAGGGACCTGACAACCCTATGTAGTGTGGATGAAATACAGGAGGGGAAATGACACAAACCGCTTTAGATCGCCATTGGAGAGACAGGTGGGGTCTAAGGGAAATGAAGAAATAAATAAAACACAGATGAAACCAGGATATAACCAAAAAAGAAAAAATAATTCAATCAAACTAGGTGTTGAACGGGCAAGGTAAAATGGGCAGAGTCACAATTGCTTTTGGCAATGTGCTAAACATTAGTCCTGACCAAAGTTCCATCTACATATTACAAAGTCCTTATTTTTATAGAGGAACAACACAAGGATTTTGTATTATACCTGCATTGGGTGTTTTGTGCCTCCCAGATGCACACTGGTTCTTGTCTCTTAGTGACTATATCTCAGAGGGAGAAGTGGTGTTCGCCTCCCTCTGCCCCAGCTATTTTTCTGTCCTCAAACCACCCCATGAAGCCATGTGTGCCTCCACTGTGAAACTTACATGTAACCACATGAGTAATTTGATTTTTATAACATACTGTGGTCGCAAACAGAAAAGAGCTGGTGTGTACCTGGGAGGGACACAATTCTCATTGCACGTGTGATATAAAGTCTTCATGGTGCTCCTCAACTCACACAAGGTCCTATCCAATCTGCTAATGCCTCATCCACTTCCTATGTGCTGACATTCTTTTGCTAAAGGATAGCAACCATTAAGTCTATAACACTGGCTTGTGTCTTAAGCCTTGCTTACCTTTGCCCTCCACTTTGTCTAGGATGGAGGCAGAGCTCTCCATCGTGCAGCGCTTTCCCCTGGGGCAAGGTGCTTCTCAGCTCACATGCCACCACAAAATGGGTGTGCAGGGACCAATCACAAAAGGTGGTTTTGGAGAGGTTCCAAGCGTTATGTGATGATGGAGGCAGCTGTTTCCCTGAATGAGTGTTCCCTGCAGGGACAAAAGGGATGCCCCCCAATATCTTCTGAAGCACCTCCACCTTCACTGGGGTGGAAGAAAGCCGGGACATGAGCCTTTGTTTGGGGGTAGAGTTGAAACATGTCAATAGGGTTAGGGTTTTCTGAGTTGGCAAGTTCCTGAAGATTTCGGGGCAGAGCTTGGGGAAGTGGAGTTTGGGGAGGGGAGGGAGCTTATTTATTTACATTATGGTTTTATTATTTATGTTACAATGGTTTATGTTTTTAAATGGTTTGTAAGTCGCCCTGAGCCGCTTCGGCGGGAGGGCGGGGTAGAAATTGAATAAATAAATCAATAAATAATAAACAATGGTTTTATGTTTTATCTTTTGTAAGGCGCCCTGAGCTTGCTTTGGCAGGGAGGGTGGGGTATAAATTGAATAAATAAATAAAATAAATATTAAGAGGGATGTGATGCCCTTGGCACTTGGTCTTAGCCACAATACTGAGACGTGACATGATGCCATACAGCCCACCCTCTGCAGATGTTATTTTCTCCAGGAGAACTGATAACTGTGGTCTAGAGATCAGCTGTAATTCTGGGATTCCAGGCCCACCTGGAAGTTGGTAGCCTTATCAGCCTTATCAGCAAGTACACTGTGGGATCAGTGTAGTTGCAATTCTCTATCCAGGTGACCGGTTGTTTTCAAAAGAAGCACAGGCCTTGGCAAATAAAATGCAAGTCAGTGATCAGACAGGCAAAAAGGGACTGACTACCATAATGCAAAGAACATAAAGGCCAACAATAAAAATTTATTCAACTACATTAGTAGAACAAAACCAGGCAGGGAGGCAGTGGGGCCATTGGGTGACCAAGGGGTAAAAGGATAGCTAAAGGGTGACAGGGAAATGGCAGAGAAGCTGAATTCATTTTTTGCCTCTGTCTTCACTGTGGAAGATGAGAAGTGTTTGCCCACTCCAGAACCGCCAGTTTCAGGAAGGGTGTTGAAAGACCTGAGTCACATTGAGGTGACAAGACAGGAGGTTCTAGAACTGATGGACGAATTAAAAACTGACAGGTCACCAGGCCCAGATGGCATACGTCAGTATGTGGATGACACCCAGCTCTATCTGTTGATGGATGGCTCCCTGGACTCCGTCCCAGAAAATCTGGCCAGGGCTCTGGAGGCCGTGGCTGGATGATTACAGCAGAACCAGCTGAAACTGAATCCAACTAAGATGGAGGTCCTGTACCTAAGTCAGGAGGGAGTGGGGTCGGGAATCAGGCTGCCCGCCTTGGATGGCACACCACTTCTGCCAGCCCAGAAGGTGAGGAGCCTGGGGGTGGTCCTGGATGCCTCACTTTCTATGGAAGCCCAGGTCATCACAGCTGCTAAGTCTGCCTTTTGCCATCTTCGGCAGATCAGGCAGCTGGCCCCTTACCTTTCCCCCCAGGATTTGGCTCCAGTGACCCATGCAATGGTCACTTCCAGGCTCAATTACTGTAACTCGCTCTACGCAGGCTTCCCCTTGTAGTTGATCCAGAAACTCCAGTGGGTGCAAACTGCTGCGGCATGCCTGCTGTCTGCATTGCCTGTGTGGGCACACATTTGAGTGGCACTCCATCAATTTCACTAGCTACTGATTGAATACTGGATCCACTTCAAGGTACTGGTATTAACCTTTACAGCCTTTGCAGCCTGGGACCCACATACCTAAGGGACCGCCTCTCACCATATGGGCCCTGGAGAGTCTTGTTCTCTGCTGATCAAGACCTGCTGGTTGTCCCCGGCCCGAGGGATGTCTGTTTAGCCTCGACCAGGGCCAAGGCCTTTTCTGCCCTGGCCCTGGTCTGGTGGAACATGCTCCCACGTGAGATCAGGGTCCTGCAGGACCTTTTACCATTCCACAGGGCCTACAAAATGGAGCTGTTCCGCCAGGCGGTGGAAGTGATGGGTGTCCAGGAAAAAAGTTGGTCCCATGCTGAAGATATCAGCCAAGACTATACAGCCTTGGAATCCAGTGACACCAATACTGGGGACTGTACAAAACTGACGTATATTGTCTTAATGTTGTTTTAATGGTTTTTAATTTATTATTATTATTACTATGTTGTTGTGAGGCTGTTAAGGCCTAAGTTTTGATTGTGATCCATCCTGAGCCTGTTCACAGGGAGGGCGGAATATAACCACCACCGTTAACAACTAACAACTGACAGCTAGGGCTGCCAAATGTGGGTGGTGGGCGGGGAATCCCCCGCTTTGAAGCCCTGATTTCTGACGTGGCGGAATTGGGGCCCGGGGGAACCCCGCCCCCAGCATGCGTGTCACTAGCAAGTGACGTGTGCACGCAGGGCACGCCAGGGGCGGGGCCACTGCCATACAACATACAAGGGAAAACTCTATGGTTTTCCCTTGTATGGCCGTGGCCCCGCCCCCAGCGTGCCCAGCGTGCCTACGTCACTTCCGGGTGACGTGCACGCTTTGCGCGCGTGCACAGCCCCGACGCTGGCCGGGAGCCCCCCGCTCCCGGCGAAGACGGATTTGGCAACCCTACTGACAGCTGAATGTGAGAGAGCCCTTTGTTTCCCCTGGAACTTTTAATAACAGCTTGAGTCAGCCGCCGGAAGGACAATTAAACGAAGATCAAGGAACCAACTATGGGAAGAGTGGGACTGAGTAATCGCAGCTATTGGGTATTAATGCTACTAGCACTTTATTGAGTTGTATAATTTAATGATTTTAGAAGTGTTTTAATCTAATCTGATTCATGTTTTATTGTAAATTATGTAAATTATGTAAATTATGTAAGCCGCCCTGAGACACCCTTGGCTGGGAGGGCAGGGTAAAAAAAATCCAATAAATCAATAAAAATAAATGTGAGAAAATAAATAAATAAATCCAAGAATTCTGAAAGAACACCAATGTGAACTTGAGGATCTCTTGACAAAAATATGCAATCTATCACTAAACGATATTATAGCATTGGAAAAGCTGCAAAAAAAGGCAACTAAAATGATTAAGGGGATGGGACACCCTCCCATTGGACAAAGGTGAAAGAAGTTAGGGCTCTTTAGCATGGAGAAACGACAACTGAAGGGTGACATGACAGAGGTTTACAAAGTTATGCATGGGATAGAGAAGGTCGAGAAAGAAGTACTTTTCTCCCTTTCTCACAATACAAGCACTTGTGGGCACTCAATGAAATTAATGAGCAGTAAGCTTAGAACAGATAAAAGGAAGTACTTCTTTACTGAAAGAGTAATTCACTGCTGCAAGAATTGGCGGTGGCTATAAGCATAAAGGTAAAGGTAAAGGTTCCCTTGCTCGAAAGCCAGTCGAATCCGACTCTAGGGTTGCGGTGCTCATCTCCGTTTCAAAGCCGAAGAGCCAGCGCTGTCCGAAGACGTTTCCTGGCTGATTTCGCACTAGAGCTGCCTCGATGTTGCGCCGCCGTTTGCCCCAATACTATTGGTCAATTTCACACCCGAAGCTGCGGGGCCGCATTTGACCCGCAGCTTAGCCTGATTTCCTCCGCAGTTTCGTGATCCTCAAAAAACTCTGGATTCTTGGTGTTTGGGAAGCAACAGTGGGAGGACTTCTCAAGTTCTGGCCCTGCTGGTAGACCTCCTAATGGCACCTGGGTTTTGGCCACTGTGTGACACAGAGTGTTGGACTGCATGGGCCACTGGCCTGATCCAACATGGCTTATATTCTTACATTCTAATTTATGCAGCTTTTTATTATGCATTATTTCTAAAATATACATAAAATAATACAAAAAAATAGATTTACAATTGCTGTGAAATGTGGGTTGAAGATAACCAAGTTAAGGAGGTGAGATCAAAAGACGATCAAAAGAAATTCTCATTTCTGGACAAAGGTGTGGAGGCAACAGTGGGAGGACTTCTCAAGTTCTGGCCCTGCTGGTAGACCTCCTAATGGCACCTGGGTTTTGGCCACTGTGTGACACAGAGTGTTGGACTGCATGGGCCACTGGCCTGATCCAACATGGCTTATGTTATATTCTTACATTCTAATTTATGCAGCATTTTATTATGCATTATTTCTAAAATATACATAAAATAATACAAAAAAATAGATTTACAATTGCTGTGAAATGTGGGTTGAAGATAACCAAGTTAAGGAGGTGAGATCAAAAGACGATCAAAAGAAATTCTCATTTCTGGACAAATTAACATGTACTATGGTTTATTGTATAATTTGCTTTGCTATTGTTTTTTGTTTTTCCTAATGAAACAGTGAACTCTGCTTTCCTTATATAATTTCTGCACCAATCTCCATGGGATGCTTTAGCTGGTGCTTGCCTCGCCACTGTGTGACACAGAGTGTTGGACTGCATGGGCCACTGGCCTGATCCAACATGGCTTATGTTATATTCTTACATTCTAATTTATGCAGCATTTTATTATGCATTATTTCTAAAATATACATAAAATAATACAAAAAAATAGATTTACAATTGCTGTGAAATGTGGGTTGAAGAAAACCGTTAAGAAGGTGAGATCAAAAGAAATTCTCATTTCTGGACAAATTAACATGTACTGTGGTTTATTGTATAATTTGCTTTGCTGTTGTTTTTTGTTTTTCCTAATGAAACAGTGAACTCTGCTTTCCTTATATAATTTCTGCACCAATCTCCATGGGATGCTTTAGCTGGTGCTTGCCTCCCCTCTCTTTTTTATTGCTTGGCCCAGGGATGGAAGAGGAGGAAAGAGCCTTTGCCTAGTCATCCTGACTTTCACAAGACAGGATCAACAACAAAGGCTACAATTCAGGATGATGGTGCACATCCTGTGAGATGCACAAAGACACACACACCTCACACACAACACCTAGAACATCAGGGATAATCCAGGGCTAGTTAATTCACTGTTGTTGTCAAGCACATTAACTGAAGCCTTTTCTCCTTTCCCATCTTGTCTACAAGAATCCTTTAGTTAAGCTCCACCTTGAGGTTATCAGGTTTTTCCAAAGCAAATGTATATACTGACAATTCAGCTGTTGAGGACTGTTTTTTGTTTAGTGCAAAACGCAAATCCCACCATCAAGAAAGCCCCAAAGAGAAAGTTAATAGAGTAAATGCTTTCCCCCTAGGTTTTTTGTTTGTTCGTTTCCTTGGTGGCACTCTATTGTTTTATTGCTTGCTTTGCTAGACTCTTTTTTAATTACTTTCTGGATTTTTAATTTATGGTTTGTTTTACTCCAACTGGCTTTATGGCTGTGTTAGCCTTTAATTGTTGTGTTGGTTTTATTATATATCTTTTTTTTATGCCTTACTGAAAGCCACCTCTGGAGAGTTAAGGGGATAGGAACAGTTTAAATACATAAATAATACAAATGTCATCTAAGCACATTTTATCCCAACCTTCCTCTGGCAAGCTAAGCTCAGGGCAGTGTCCCTGGCTCTTCTCTCCAGAGCCAGCTCCTCCGTGATGATGAGAGGTGAGGCAATTGCATTGTGGTGGATTTGGGCAGCGGGGGAGGAGTCAGTAACCTCCGTCTCTCCCCATTCTGCTCACACTTCTTCTCACCCTACCAGTACTTTTGCTTCTGACTGGGAGCTACAGAACATTGTCTTCTCTAAAACCAGTGTGACAATCTGCACATGTGTTTTGGGGGATTCCCAAACTCTCAAGAATGTCTTTCCTCTTGTGAGAGTTTGGGAAGGTCTGCAGGGAGGCTCGCCACCAATGCTCCCTCTAAGCTGTGGAGTCTTGTGAGCAAAAATTCTACTTTGTGAGCTACTGACATTAAAGTTGTGAGCAAGCAATTTGGCTACTGCATAAATTCGTTTGCTTTGGAGCCATCCTCCCTGAGCTAAGGCAAAAAAGTGTGAGCCGGAGGGAACACTGCTTGCCACAAAAGTTTTAGAGAGGCTTGGGGCATCAAAGGCCGGGGGGGGGCAGGATTAGTGTAAGGGCAAGAGTGAGGATGACAGGAAAGCAGCAAAGTGGGGTGGCAGCCAGTGTTCCCTCTGAGTTAGTGTGAGCTAGCCCACAGTTTTTTAGTCTCCAGCTTAGCGAGAGCATTGGTGGCAACCAGAGCCGGCCCGAGGCTGTCCTGTGCTCTGGGTGAGCGCAGATGCCAACCTCCTGGCGGGGCCTGGAGACCTCTCCAGGAGGGTCACCCAGCCGCCGCTCGAGGGGCGTAGTTTGGCGCCCCTGAGGGCCGGCGCGCCCTAGGCGAGCACCTAGATAGCCTAGCGGGTGAGCCGGCCCTGGTGGCAGCAACTTCTGGCACCACTAGTTCCCCCCCTCCATTTTTTCCTTACCTCGCAACCTTCCTTGTGAGGTAGGATAGGCTGAGACATTGGGTGTCCCAAGGTCACTGAGGCTAGTTCCACACATTATTGAATATTGTTCCGTCATTGCACTGTCACAGTCATACATTTGACTCCTAGATCAGGAGTCCCCAGTCTTTTTGAGTCTACAGGGCACCTTTGGAATTCTGACACAGGGTTGTGGCCGTAACCACAACATGGCTGCCACATGAGGTGGAGCCAATCCCAAAATAGCTGCAGCTGAGGGCAGAGCCAGTCACAGTAAGCTGAGCACAGTAAGCCGAGCAAATCATAAAATGGTTGCCACAGCAGGAGGCACAGCCAAACATGTTTCAGAGATTGAGGTCATGCATAACTCTGATAGTGGCTCTTCAGCATTTCAGGAAGAAGCTCTATTTAACAGGATACCTTTAAAAATTAACATGTTTAAAAATATTTTCTTGCATATACGCAAATAAGCATATATATCAAGCTAGCTAAGAAGCCTTATCTGGCAGTATGTTTCATCATTTTGCAATCTGCAGGCATCTAATACAGTTCTGCAAAAGGAAGGGGGGGGGAATGCTTCTTCTACTGGCTATCCCTTTAAATGAGCCCTTCTCTCGTGATCCCAGTCATTTCAACCTATAGTATAACTTGTAACAATGACAGTTGGTGCTGAAGAGCTGGTGAGAGCTCCTATATAGTGAAAGAGAGATTCTGACCAGATTTTGATAGGAAGATAAATAATGTATGAAGAGTAACCAAAAATTGATGTAATGACGTTATTAACAACTGCCATCTGAATGATAAAATACATTCAAATTGAGAAGATCTGATGTCTTCAATAGAAATTCCAGTTGGGTGAATTGAGCATCTTAGCTATGCAGCCCAGTAGTGTTTAGTCAGAATCTAGTCTCATTGTGTTTTTAGAATATCACTCTGCTATTTGCACGGGGAAAATACTTTACATAAAGTTACTGTCAACACCTAAACATAAAAAACCTCTCCTGCCTATGTCCACATTCTAAAAACATTCGGCAGGCATCAGGAAGGGTATCAGCACGTGCCATGGTGCTCGTGGATACCACATTGGGGGCCACTGTCCTAGATAGTCTTGTCCACAAAGGAAAATCCAAAAATGCATAGTAGCTATAACACACAACAGCAGTATGATGGTGTGGGGATCCCCCCCGGTCAGTGTTCACGTGGTGGACTAAAATAGTAGAGACAATTAAAGATTTCCACCGATCTGTTGAAGGAATTTTGTACACGTGTGCAACCACAGTTTGGGTGCGTTCAGACGGGGCGTTTCAGCCGGCATAAACTGTACCGGTTGGAACCGTTGCAATTTATGCCGACTGAAACGCAATCACACTTACCTCCTGTCTGCGGAGCCCATCGCTGTATGACCATTCACACACAGTGGGTGTCAGCGGGTTTTTTTTAAACTGAGTTTGTGCATGCGCATAGGCAGCCATCCACAGAATGGCGATCTTCGCACATGCACAAAACACCCCGTCCAGAAAAGCATGCCCTGAAGAGAGGACTTACCTTTAAAGTTTAAAGAGCAAACTGGCCTCCCTGAGGTCCAGGACTCCTCTAAAACGTTAAACTAAGGACTTTTCTTTTCTTTTTAAACAAATGCCGGGGCGAAGCTTTGCCCAAGCGCATATCGCCGACCTAAAAAAAAAAAATGGTGGGCAAAAATCGGAAGCCTCAGGCTTCCGAACAGAAGTGGCTCTACAACAGTGGAGAGCGATCAGACGGGAGGGAAGTAAAGTGATTACAACCGTTGCACTCTGGATACCACCACTTGGGGACCTAGTGGCAGAATACAACGGTTTAAAGCTCTTTGCAACGGTTAGGGACGGAAGTTGCACTCAGGATACCACCACTTGGGGACCTAGTGGCAGAATACAACGGTTTAAAGCTCTTTGCAACGGTTAGGGACGGAAGGCAGATGTTTGCCGTGTGAACGCCGGTAAGTACACCAATTCCAACCGGCACCTATACCATTGTAAATGGCCCGTCTGAACGCACCCTTTGTGTCAGGGTCATGTGGAGAGAAAAGGATTGATGCCTCTGGAGATGAAGGTTCTATTTAATCATCATAGCTAGTACCGAGTGATGGACCTCTCCTTAGAATTTGTCTCTTCTCCTTTTAAAGCCAAATGAAGGAGGAACCACCACTACACTCTGTGGTAGTGAATCCTGTTTGACTGAAGAACTACCTTTTGACTGTCCAGAATGTATTACTGATCAACTTAGCTGGCTGCCTGCAAGTTCTCATATTATGGGAGGAGAAAAAGTTCTCTCTGTCCACATTCTCTACCCCATTCATAAGTTTACTACCATGTCCCCCTTAATAAAAAGAATGCTCTACTCTACTCTACACCAGAAGAACCGGAAAGGGCTTCTTCAACTCAGGTTGTCAAGCGCTCTAGGGGCAGGGCAAGGGATGGAAATGACATTGTGCAACTCATTGGCATCACTTTCAGATGAAAATCTAGACACAGGATGGGTTTTCATCTTTCCCCAAACTCTATGGCCTACCTTTTCACCCGGAAGTGACATCAACGCACCGCATGACATCATTTCCATCCACACATTTCTCTCACTAGCCCAAATGCAAAGGTGGATGGAGAGCCCATCCGCTATGAGGTTGCCTGCCAGAAGTGAGCAAATGGTAAGCCTGGTCAGTGTTTTAGTTTGGCAGTTGGGCCCGAGCCATCTAGGAAAGAACATAGTTTTCCATCCAGACCACAGTGCAGTTCAAAGCACCAGTTTCCCCCTGTGGAATACTAGGCCGCTAGGTCCACCACACAGGAAAAGAAGGTCATTTTAAAGGCAACTGTTTAAAAACTGAAAATAATCCATTTCTTCAGCAGAGGGTTCTGCTTTATCATCTGAAAGGAGATCTTTGACTACTAGTGACAGATGAGGGAACTTCAAACGCCTTGGTGGAGCTGCTTGAGATAAGCATTGAAAATCTCTCTCCCAGGGTCTCCAAACATCTTTGAAATGGAATTAAGGCCAGGGGATATCTTTTGTAAGATCTTCCCTGCTCTGTGTGCTAATGGTCCATGAACCAAACTGGCAGCCATCCAGAGCGTGCTTCTTCTAGTGTGAACAGACAGTAATCAAAGGATGGAGCCCCAGATGGATCACATTTTACAGTTTTTACTCACAGATGGACAATGTGTGACCATTGCACTCTAGGAAAAACTGGCAAGCAGAAGCAGCGGCCCTAAGTCCCTTTCACTATGAATTCTGCAAGTGGAATATATCACATTTGCTTGCTTTGCTTAATTCTGCTTCTGCTACTTGCAGAAAAAGATTTGCTCCTTTGTCACATTTTTATACTGTTCTATTGCAAAGCTGCCCAAGTGGCTCCCAATTACATCAAAAATAATGTGTGTGAGGCTGAGAGAACTCTGACACAAACTGCTCTTTTTCAAGAACAGCTGGGCCAGAGTTATGGCTTGCCCAAGGTCATCCAGCAGGTGCAAGTGGAGGAGTGGGGAATCAAACCCGGTTCTCCCAGATTAGAGTCCGCACACTTAACCACTACACCAAACTGGAGAAGACTCAGCTAGAATGCTTTTCCCTGGTCACCTAGCACTTGTTTGTAACTGCCATATTGGCCATTAATGATTTCCCATATCACAGCAGTGTTCTTTCAAAGTGCATTGTTGTGTGGCACGGGAGTTTTTTCTCTCTTCCCAAAATCTTGATTAAGAGCTGATAGGGAAGAGGGAGGCTCTCCTGGAAGTGTGGGAGGAAGACTAATTTGATGAGTCATCACAATTATTTGTCTTCTGCTGTCTTTTGATTGAATCATGTAAGTACAAATTCGAACAACTGGTTTAGAATTCTGCATTTGGAGTTTACCAGTTATGTTTTTGTAAAAAGCAAGTTTCTAGTCCTCAGGGATACAAAGGCAAAATCATGTGGATTGTTACGAAAACCAGCTTATGAATATTAACTAACAATTTTGATTATTTGAGATTTACACATATTGTATTGTACACATAATGTATTTATGGTATTCTCCCAGATATTTGACAAAATGCCAGTTTTTACTATATAAATACAACCAAAGTTGCCATATGTCCAGTGGGGTGGGAGATCTCCTGCCCCCATCTCACATCGCTTTCTGCTGGCACTCTAGTGGCCAACAGGAGGGAAAAAGACATTTTGAATTGGAGATGGTGTTACATCACTTCCAGGGGAAACCCAGAAGTACCATCAGACCTTTCTAGGAAACACTGGAAACCATGTTTAACATTAACATTTGGTTTGCATTGATCTTCTGACTTTCCTTTTTGGTGCTTCTAATGATTTTTGTTCGTATCTTTCATTTTAGGGGTTTTCCCTTCAGTTTGTTGGCTTTTTTGGTTGCTCCAGTCAGTGTGTTACCTGGTTTCCACCTTTTTTGCAGATTAATTAGTGATTGGTAACATCACACTTTTCATTTCTCCACAATACAATCGGTGAGGCATGTGGGTACCTCATTAGATAAATACTCTGTAAGGACTACTTTTACTAGTAGTTACTAAGTTTGGGATTATTATTTAAAAAAACAAAAAAAACAAAAACCCTGCTCCAGAAAACCAACAGCCATTTCCCCACCTTTTCTACTATGCAGTGAGGGATAGCTGGGGGCACCTTGTTCAAGGGGCTGTAAAATTGGCCTGTTGTTCAATTCACTTGAAACTTGAGAAGTCTGATATTTTGATACCATTTGGTGAACAAACATCCGCTCAGGAAAATGCCATGCATGGAAAACAACACGCAGACATCTGATCCAATCCTGACAACAGCTTTTCCGAGGATACTTAAAACCGGTACACCTTCCCTTTCCTAAATGGTGTGTGTGCATGTTAAGTGCCATAAAGTCACTTCCAACTTATGGAGACCCTATGAATTAATGACCTCCAAAACATCCTATTGTTAACAGCCTTGCAAACTGCGGGCTGCAGCTTCCTTGATTGAGTCTTTAGAAGAGGTTGGGTCATCTGCTTTTCCTGCAGCCTTCAGCTTTTTGTATTGCCTTTTCCAGTGAGTCTAGTCTTCTTGTAATATGACCAAAATACAATAGCCTCAGCTTGGTCATTTTAGCTTCTAGGCTGAGTTCAGGCTTGACGATCTAGAACCCACTTATTTGTCTTTTTGGTGGCCCACGGTATCCGTAAAACTCTCCTCCAACACCATATTACAAGGGAATCAATGTTCTTCCTGTCAGCTTTATTGTCCAATTTTCATATCCATACATAGTAATGGGGAATACTATGGCATGAATTATCATGGTCTTGGATGCCATCCTTACGCTTAAGGATCTTTTCTGGCTCCTTCATGGCTGCCCTTCCCAGTCTTAATCTCCTTCTGATTTCTTGGTTGCAGTCTCCCCTTTGCTTAATGATTGAGCCAAGGAATAAAAAAACCTTGAACCATTTCAATTTCTTCACCGTCGTCCTTCAAGTTGTATAACTCCTCAGTTGCCATTACTTCTGTCTTCTTGATGTTCAGCTGTAATCCTGCTTTGACACCTTCTGCTTTAACCTTCATCAGTAGACATCTCAGCTCTTCACTATTTTCTGCCAGTAATGTTGTATCATCTGCATATCTTCGATAGTTAATGATCCTTGAGCCAATTTTCACTCCACCTTCATGTAAATCTAATCCAGTTTTCCTTACGATATGTTCTGAATATAGATTGAACAGACAGGGAGATAAAATACATCCTTATCATACCTTTGCCAATTGGCAACCATTCTCTTTCTCCATATTCTGTCCTAAAAGTAGCCTCTTGCCAGAGTATAGGTTGCACATCAAAACACATAGATGTTGTGGCACACCCACTTCTTTTACAACCAGTCATAACTTTTCATGAACCATACAATCAAAGGTTTTCCTGTAATCTATTAAACAAAAGCTAATTTTATTCTAAAATTGTCTTGCATGCTCCAGCAACTGACCTAAATTTTCAATATGATCTCTAGTGCCTCTTCCTTTTCTGAATCCAGCTTGAACATCTGGCATTTCTCATTCCATATATGGTTAACAGTCTTTGTTGTAAGATTTTGAGTATCACTTTACTCACACAAGAAATTAATGTGATGGTCCAATAGTTGCTGCAGTCTTTGATGTCTCCTTTTTTGGAATTGGAATGTAGATCGAGTGTTTCCAGTGTGGGCCATTGTTTTATTTTCTATATTTGTTGGAATATTCTTGTTAAGATTCTGCTGGACTCCATTTCTGTAGCTTGAATTAGCTCTATTGGTATCCCATCTACTCCTGATGATTTGTTTCTCCCAATTGCTTTGAATGCAGCTTTCACTTCACTTTCTAAAATTGCAAGTTTTTCTTCTTGGAAGATTCTTCTTGGAAGGAATCTGTCATCCTTTATCTCTTCTGCATAGTTTTTCAGTGCATTGTCTCCATCCTTTTTATTTTGTCCTGTTCAGTTAATATATTTCCGTGCTGATCTTTTAGCATGCCTAACCATGCTTTAAATTTCCCCTTAATTTCTTAGATCTTTTGGAACAGATATCTTGTTCTTCCTTTTTTGTTGTTTTCTTCTGTTTCTGTATGCTAGATATTATAATAGTTCTCTTTGTCTCTATGTGCCAGTTGCTAGAATGCTGCATTTAAGACTTATGATTCTATTTCTGTCATCTTTTACTTTTGCTTCTCATCCATCTTTAGCCATTTTAAGAGTTTCACTAGTCATCCATCAAGACTTTTCATTTCTTTTGGTTACAATAATAGTCTTTGCACATTCTTTCTTGATAATATCTCTAGGTTCAACCCACAATTCCTCCAGCTCCTGTTCACTTGAACTTAGTAATATAAATCTGTTCTTTACATGGTCTTTAAACTCTTCGGGAATGTTGTTTAGAATGGATTTTAGCATTTGTTTAGGTGTGATCAATTTCTCCTGGAGGCTTGCATAAAAGCTTTCTGTTTCTTTCTCTTCAGCATCTGTAGTTAGAGCATAAACCTGAATGATGGTTATGTTTCCATTAAGACTGACTGATCTTATTCATTCACACCTTGCATTACAGCCCAATCGCTTGTGCTACATTTCACCTCACTATTAGAGCAATTCCATTTCTCCTGTTTTATCTGAAGAAGTGTGCATGCACATGAAAGCTCATACCTTGAATAAACTTTTGTTGGTCTTAAAGGTGCCACTGGACTCAAAATTTGTTCCATTTTTCCTGAGTTTGTAATTTCCCAAATAAAACACTTTGCAATTTTTTGACTGAAAATGTCCTAATCCACTCCACTTTAGTTCATTCACTCCCAGGATTGTGATGTTTAAACGTTCCATTTCCCAGGTTCAAGCTTACCTTGATTCATGCTTCTCACATTCTGTGTTCCTATTCTACTCCTTGAACAGCTTTGGACTATCCTTTTGCATCCATTCTCATCAACAACTGAATATTCTTTCAACTTTAGTCCACTTCCGTCATTGGGAATAGCGCTAGGTATAGTTGTCCTCTGATCTTCCCCAATAGCTGATTGAATGGTATCTGACCTGGAGTTTCCATCCTCCAGCACTTTATCTTTTTGCATTTTGGATTGTCTCATCATAAGGTTTTTGAGGTAAGAGATGATCAGAAGTGGTTTACCACTGCATTCTTCTGCACAGTATTCACAAGGGTTAGTTGAAGTGGCACTGCTGTTGTCTATGAAAGATTCTCCAACAGTGTCACCTTCCACTACTGCTGCTGCCCAGTTGCTACACGTCAAGGATTCCTCCGCCCTTATCACCAATGAAACTGTCCATTCTATTCTGCTGCTGTTGTCACTGACTCCTCGAGGGGGTGGATGCATCTTAGTCTGGTGTCTCAGCTGTGACCATTCTGCCTTGAGTGACTCTGCTAAGAGTTTAGCCTCTTGACAGAGTCTAAAGTCCTTATGGTATTGCTGTCAGCTTCACTGACACATACAAAGATTAAGGTGTGCATCCAGGAGTGGGTTCTGACATTATGTTACGGAATTAAAACAATAATTTTTCCAATGCACATCCCTACATTGCACATCTGATCATATGCAGGACATGGAGGCAGCCCCAGAGAGGACGCAAGGACTTTGTGATGTTTTGCTGGGCCCTTAGCCACTCCATGAGCTGAAAAGGAGAAAACCAAGCATTTATCCACCTCTTCTCCAGTTTGCTTGCTCGCTGTGTTGCCAAAGTAAAAGCCTCAGATATGCCTAATGGTTGTTTAAGGGTCTGTTTCTGCTTATACCAGGATTTTATTTTATTTTTTGGTCTTGATCCCAACAATAGTAAGCAAAAGTTCATAGATATAAAGCTGTCAAGTAGACTCTGCTAATCCCCACTGTGAATGCAAAGGGGGTGGGGTGGGAAGACATTACTTACATCCTTATTCTTAAGTACAAAATATGTCACACCTGGGAGTAATTAGAATAAAACTTTACTAATTCATCGCTAATTGCTCAATTGCTCTTCTGAGGAAGCTTCAGCTTTTGAACAGCACTTCAGGATTCAAGAAGTTTCTTCGCATTTTGTTACCAGAAATGGCAGGGAAAACATTTGACTTGCTTTGAGTATATTTTAGTGGCTGCAGATTAAGTCATTTTGCCTACTGTTTCTGAAAAGGACTTCAATTAAAACGGGAAGGATTTCCTTGCTAATATTTAAAAGTGAGTGTCAGCAATGTGTCAGCTAAACAATAGAACGTATTCAAAGTACACAATGTTATTTTTAAAAATGTATATCATATACAAATGAGGACCAGTGTGCTGTTGTGGTCAATATGCCATACTAGGACCTGGGATCAGGGATCAGGCAAGACAAAGTTCATGGCAAATGGCAGGGTTGTACAACTTCTTTTTGCTTCAAGGCCATTCGGGGAAGGGAGAGGGTGTTTAACCCTTCCACCCTCACCTGGATTTGCTATTTGAAACTAGGCTTCCCCTACTTTGTAAAGAAGAAAAGATGTGTTGTTCAAGCATGATTTTTCTCCCCTTTAAAATGCTAATAAAAATGCAGGGAGACTGGTTTTGCATAGCAAAAATGAGTGGAGGCTGAAGGGTTAAACACCCCTGCACAGCTCTGAGGTAAACTGAGGCTGCATAAGTACACAGTTTACATTCCGTGGGAAATAGAAGTTGCACCAAGTTCATCTAATTTGAATCTTGAGTGCTCTCTGGATGATCTTGGGCTGCTCATATTCTGTCAGCTTAGCATATTTCACATTGTCATTGTGAAGGAAGGGAGTAGTGTGTCCTTGGAAGAAGGATAGAATTAAAAAGTCATAAATCTATGACAGCCTGATATTAAGCACCAATCATGATCACCTTGCCATGAGGAAGTTGCTAGACTCGTGATGGATGGTATCGCTCTTTCGTATTTATTTTCAAGACTCTTCATATGTATTTATTTTATTTCCTTCTTTAAACATATCTGTGCTGCACTCAAGGTAAATTAAACTTTCATAAAAACAAAACAGCAATACAAATCAGCATTTAATCAAAAGCATCAACAATAAAAACAAACGCAAACACCAAAGGTTAAGTAGCCAGTAACTAAACTCCATCTTCAATAAATCCTCAAAAACCATCAGTATATTGGCCTAGGAAAGGAGAACTATATGTTCTATGTTATGAATGACATGCCAACATATCAAGCCATTTCCTAGTGGCCTTGCTGTGAAGCATATTTTGGAATCCAAAAAATATTTCCTAATGTCAGAGGTTTCCCACATTTACTGGGCAACTTTTATTGTATACTACATTTACATCCCACCTTCCTTCCATGACAGATTCTACCATCATAGGCCATTTCCATTCCAGCTGCTTAGTCTGGAACAGATATAATTAATTCTTTTAGCTTTTACAGAGAATCCAGCTGACCTGGTCATCAATCCACTGAATTCCAGTGCTGTCTGTGTTGCCTTTCCATCTTTTTTTCAGACCTGATATGTGTTTGTTTTTTATTTGCTTAAAATGATAATTGCAACATCAGCTGTCTGTGTGTGCTAATAGAAGGCTATTGAGACTTCCTAAGACTATTATCACTTTAAATTTTTTCGGTATTGTTTCAAAGCAACTTACACTTTTCTGCGGCTAGTTACGGTAATTACTTCATGTTACCTCCCAATGCTGGTGCCTGATATTCCTGCATGGATCCTTATTTTCCTGGGAAAGGGGAGGAGATTTGAATCACTGCTTTCCCCTTTGCGGCAAAAGTAGTTGTTCATTAATTATATGTTTTGATTATCTTAATCACTCAGTTATGAAATTATTACAATCATGAAAAATAAAATTCATGAGCAAACTCTCACTTATAGCCAAAAGCAATAATTAAAGCTTCACCTCCAGGAAAAACGACCTGAATAACAATCAGTTCAGGATTAGCAAATCCTGAGAAAATAATTAAGCAATTGTGGAAGCATCAGAACTTTCTATGAAATACTAAGCAGCTGGATGAGGGCCAGTTGCAGGGAGAAGCAGAAAGTTTTCCAAAAGTGACCTACTGTCTGAAACCAGAGGCTTTTCTGTTGGGATTAACTGACAGTTAACACATGGAACTTTATATTTGTATATGACCACGGCTGCAAGATTATTATATGCTCAGAAACTGAAATCTTCAGTATTATCTACAATAGAAGAATGGCTGGTGAAGATGGTGGAACTTGCTGAGATGGCCAAACTTTGATCAGGGAATGGACATTATCTATATTTATTGCTAACTGCTGTTGTTGTTGTTCAGTCACACAGTAGAGTCTGACTCTTTGCGAACCCATGGACCACATCACGCCAGGCCCTCCTGTCTTCTGTCGTGCTCCGGAGTTTGATTAATTTCATGTTCATTGCATCGATAACACTGTCTAACCATCTCATCCTTTGCCCTCCCCGTCTTCTTTGACCTTCAATCTTTCCCAGCATCAGGGTCTTCTCCAGTGAGTGCTCCCTTCTCATTTGGTGGCCAAAGTATTTGAGCTTCAGCTTCAGTATCTGGCCTTCCAGGGAACAGTCAGGGTTGATTTCTTTTAGGATTGACTGATCTGATCTCCTTGCAGTCCAAGGGACTCTTAAGAGTCTTCTCCAGCACCATAATTCAAAAGAATCTATTCTCCAGCGCTCAGCCTTCCTTATAGTCCAACTCTCGCAGCCTTGCTAACTGGAAACCCCTTATAGACTTTTTTGCATGAAACGGAAAAGGATGAATTGATGACTTATGGTTTTGAAGAATAAGAGAGGAGAAAAGATTATAGATAAAGAAGAGATCTATTATGTAGTTATAGAGAGGGTGATTAGAGTAAACAAAGTTGCCAGTTGTAGAAGAAAATTAAACGATATTCCCTTATTTTCCTTCTACTTTTCATGTTTTTCTCTTTTTTTTCCATTCCATTTTTTGTTTTCTGGGTTTTTTCTTCTTTATGTATGTAATTTTAAAAATCTTAATAAAATTGACATGAAAAAGTTCTAAAATGTAAAAAAAAGTGACTTACTCTCAAGTAAACATAACGGAAGGATCTTGTCTGTGGAGAACAGCATTACCAGATTTTTCTTTAAAATATTTATATCCCACCATTCCAACAAACTTAGAATGGTTTACAATAAAAGTTTTTTTATTATAATTTTAATTGACAATTTTAATAGTCTACTTTAAAAAAAAACTATAAAAAGAAAACTCCCTTCCCCCAATCGTACCAATAAAACTTTATATATTTAAGGCATGCATATATTGAGTGCTGTGGCATTACCATTTCAATTCTGCTTGCCATGTCCTGGGCAAAAGGAATCCTACAGCAGTGCAAAAAAGTCAAAGCATAGAAGCAACTACTATAGAGAGCAAGCAGATGTGGCAAGGTGATGCACTCCAGATCCAGGAGTGAATCCCTACAGGAAAGGCCCAATCCAATCTAGCCACCTGGAGCAGACCGCAAGATCTTTACTTCCTGTAGGAAGATCAAGAGTGGCATTAGCATTATGGGATGTGGGCAGAGTGATCAACTCAGGGCCAAACCCAAGCATACACTTGGGAGTTCCCTGTTCAGAACTCCAAGTGATGTTTAAAAATGCATTCTCCAAGGCACAAGGGTCCAGTTCAGATTTGGACCTCTGTGCACAGGAAGAGAGGACTTAAGCCTCACCCCCTGTATAGTTTTTTGAATGAAGTTAAATTGACAAGCCTTTCATGAATTTCAACTGGAGGCTCCTTAACTGGAGATGACAGGAATTGAACCCGGGACTTCCTGTTAAGAAAAAGATGTTCTACCATGATACCTCCTCCTCAATGCGCTGAAAAGGAGTGTTTGCCTCAAGTGATGCTTCCTTAGGACTCTTTTCCCACTCACACAGACATCAGTGGCAGAATGGCATCTCCACTCCGCCGCATCTCTTTAGGAAAACTTTTCTGCTCCTATTTGACGTTCCTGCTGGCATGTTGTCTATATCGCCGATGCATTTGCAAGTGATGTTTATTATTTTATAAAGCATGATGAGACTCTTCTGATACTTCAAAGCCAGCTGACAGTTTTGTTAGAGATAATCAAGGAACTTTTGGACAATTATGGCAACAGCTTTGACAGCAAGAAAATGCACAAACCTTGTAACGGTAAAGTAGCACCAAAGTCAAAGATTCTTTGCTGAAAACAACTTGAATATTCATGTAATCCATCAGGGTTGGTTTGTTGTTGTTTTTTTAATGCTTCGTGTGTCTGCTTCCCGCAAGCTCAGGAAAACTTATATTTATTTTTTTGAGTTGAAACTGCCACCCCCTCCCCCACACCTTTTTACAGATCTCATCATGGGTCTGCAGAAATCTTCCGTTTTAATTTCTCCCATGGAAGCCGAACACATTTCCATCACTATCTAACCAGGAGTTATTATTAAGCAAATGCTGCATCACAGTTTCAGCCAGATGGCATTATCTGATTTGGATACCCTTGTTCTGGCTCTCTCCAGTTTCCCACTTTAAAGTCCATTAGACTGGAACCAAACAAGAGAGACGGTTTCAAAGCAATCTTTGAGTGGCAAAAGAGTCATGTGAAGGCACCCTCCTGTGGTGAGAATAAGGTTTGACAGCAAACTAGTGTTTCCTGATACGGCCCGTCCTCCCAATATTGGGGGTCCAAAAAACAGGGCAATCCAGATTCTTTCAGGCTCCCCCTGGATAGAGTCTAGTGAACACCATCCAAAACCCACCAGGTTTGAGGTTGGCTCCATTTTAAGACTGGCAACTGCCTACAGGGGGAAAAAATCCCTAACTCTTGTTGTTGTCCTTGCTGTCAAGTCCTAGATAACTTATAGCGATTCCATGTGGTTTTCAAGGCAAGAGACATTCAGAGGTGGTTTGCCATTGCCTGCCTCTGCATAGCAACCCTAGGCTTCCTTGTGGTCTCCCATCCATGTACTGACCAGTTCTGACCCTGTTTAGGTTCTGAGATCTGATGAGATCAGGCTACCCTGGGTTATCCCAGTCAGGGCATTATTAACTGAGGCTTGATGGGATGTTGCCCTGAACTAAATGGCTCAAGCTAGCCCAGCGGGATGGGGGGTACTTACCTCCTCCTCCTGCTTCCTCTGCCTCCCCCCCCGCGAGGAGGGCTGGCTGGACAGCGCTCTTGAGGAGTGGGGCGGGCTCCCTCTCCGGGCTGTGGGGCTCGGAGCCGGGGGGGAGGAGAAGAGAACAAGTGGAGACCCAACTAGAACACAGTAGGCAACATTTTGTTGCGAGTCTCCACTTGTGCTTATCTAATTCCCTTTTGAAGCCATCCATGCTTGTAGCCGCCACCACTTCCTGTGGCAGTGAATTCCAAGTGTAAATCACTCTTTGGGTGAAAAAGTACTTCCTTTTATCCGTTCTAACCCGACCGCTCAGCAATTTCATGGCGTGCCCACGAGTTCTTGTATTGTGAGAAAGGGAGAAAAGTACCTCTTTCTCTACCTGCTCTTTCCCATGCATAATCTTATAAACCTCAATCATGTCACCCCTCAGTCGTCGTTTCTCCAAGCTAAAGAGCCCTAAGTGCCTTAACCTTTCCTCATAGGGAAGGTGTTCCAACCCTTTTATCATTCGAGTTGCCCTTTTCTGCATTTTGTCCAAAGCTATAATATCCTTTTTAAGGTGTGGTGACCAGAATTGCACACAGTATTCCAAATGAAGTCGCACTATTGATTTATATAGGGGCATTATGATATTGGCTGATCTGTTTTCAATACCCTTCCTAATAATCCCCAGCATAGCATTGGCCTTCTTTATTGCAGCCACACACTGTCTCGACATTTTCAGTGAGTTATCTACTACAACTCCAAGATCTCTCTCTTGATCAGTCTCTGCCAGTTCAGACCCCATCAACATGTATTTATATTTAGGATTTTTGACTCCAATGTGCATCACCTTGCACTTGGCCACACTGAACCCCATTTGCCATATTGACGCCCACTTGTCCATCTTTGACCGATCCCTTTGGAGTGCCTCACAATCCTCACTGGTTTTCACCACCCTGAATAATTTCGTATCATCCGCAAATTTAGCCACTTCACTGCTTACTCCCAACTCCAAATCATTAATGAACAAGTTAAAAAGCAGTGGACCAAGTACTGATCCCTCTTGATTATGTCAAGTCATTCATACAACATTCCTAATTGTATGCTACAGACCCATGGCCCTCTTTCCAATGGCAGCAGCTATGGGAAATAAAGCTTCCCAGAAGGATGTGAGTATCTTTATTCTTGGCGATAAGCTCAGAGATCTGGAGATCACTCCTGGTACTCGTCCTACAGGAATAACCAAGTGCTGGTATAACACCATACCTAATGCTTCACCATACATGAGCTGAGCTCTATACTCACTCTTATTAGCATGTTGGTATGATTTACATGACTAAAGTACCAAATCCTAACTTGTGTCAGATTTTGTCTCAAACTGTGGACTGATAACACAGGGAACTCAGGAACTATATTCCATACAATAGAGGGAAGAACTGGCCTGGTTTCTGTTGCTCAGCAGCAGCATCACTGCAGATGACCAGAAAGTGAACTGTAGCTTTCAAGGCCTATTGGACCAGGGGACCGGATGAGCCAGTAAGTGCTTCTCCTCATTGTTTAGAACTGTTGTCTTTGATCTTTTATAAGTGTTGTCTTCTCATTGGTTTTTCAGTTTGAGTTGAACTTGTCTGTCTCAGCAAAACTCCAGGACTCCAGATCTGACAATCATAGAATCATAGAGTTGGAAGGGACCTCCAGGGTCGTCTAGTCCAACCCTATGCACAATGCAGGAAATTCACAACTATGTCCCCTCACACGTGCACACACACACACACAGTGGCCCGTTCCATTCCCAGAAGATGACAAAAAACCTCCAGGATCCCTAGCCAAACTGGCCAGGAGAAAAATTGCATCCTGACCCCAAAGTGGCGATCAGCATTTCCCTGGGCATGTAAGAAAAGGCCACAAGAACTAAGCACTGATGCAACCCTTCCTGCCCTCCCTTCTCGAGATCTGCCTAAGTTCACAGAATCAGCATTGCTGTCAGATGGCCATCTACCCTTTGTTTGAAAACCTGCTAAGAAGGAAAGCCCACCACCTCCCGAGGAAGCCTTAAGGTACTTAATTGTAGATTAACTATGTTAATGTTAAATACTGTTCGGTTAAATCGAGATGCTTGCTGGAGCAAAATGGATAGCTTTTTAATATCTAAGCTCACATATCACGAGATGTTTCAGTCTAATTGCTCTCTGTTTACTCACAATGTCCCCTACTTTACAATCTGCTACACTAAGCTGAGGAGCATTCTTAAATATTGATGTGGATCAAGGAATGGATCCTGAGTAACTACTACTGGAAACACACAGCCAGAGCGTCAGCGGGGTGCAGTGGTTAGAGCAAGTTCTGGGAGACCAGGTTCGAATCCCCACTCTGTCATGGAAGCTTGCTGAGCAACCATGGGTCAATCACTCTCTCTCTTTCTTAGCCTAAGTGACCTCACAGAGCTGTTGTGAGGATAAAATGGAGGAGGGGAAATGATGCTGTAAGCTGCTTTGGGTCTCTGTTGGGGAGAAAAGCTGGGCATAAATATATCTATACAAACAAACATACATACATACAAATGCAGAGTTTGGGGGAGGAGGTAGCTACATATAGCAAGCTCTCTATGGTCAGAAAATTTACATGACCAGGAGTTTCACGAGGCTGACATTGGTGCAGTGCTTGTGCGATAGGAACCAGGAAGGCTGCCATACTTTGTGGTTGCTTGGTATCAACAGCAGCAATCTTTGCCACTCTAAGGAAAGGCAAGATCTATGACGAAACAGGGGATCCGAATAAAAACCAGCCGAGCATGTCCTCTGGGTCATCAGCTATGTTGATTGCCCCGCACATTGATTGATGTTCGACCCATGGACGTGCTGTCAACTTGACATGCAAGAATTTCTTCCCCTTGGATGCACCCAGGGACTGTTTCGTTTTATCACCAGCCTTGTGCCAGCGAGAGGAGGACTGGATAATAAGGATGTAAAAATCAAAGGCACTGATCTAATAAGACTTTTGTGTGGAATTAGTGGGAACAAATACTGACAGATTGCTAAGATGTAACAGTGAAAATTACCAACATGATGAGACTCCTGCACCCTAGCCGGCACCTCGTGTTATCCCATTAACAAAATTGATGAGACAAAATTGCTAATAGGAGAAAACTTTCAGGTTGGATTATATCATTCCTGTCAGTAATGAAACAAAAAAAAAGGGAATTAAAGGAAATGTGGCAGGGTTGGCAGTACCTATTGTGGCTTTACTAGACATCCCCAATGTTGGAGCTGCCCATCAAGTTAGGAAACTGACGTCATGTTTCAGGATGGATTCAACCGAATCCCGAAAGGCCGTTCACATTGCAGTGGCTATGGTTTTGTGTCATGGAAGGCACAGGGCAGCTGCATTCTTTCTTGGGATACAGATTCTCCCTGGGAGCAAGAGGAAAAGCTATCTGTTGGCTAAATTAAGTGAACAATTAACTATATCAAGCAGCTCTTGACACGTTTGTCAATGAGGACCTAGTCCTCATGAAGCTGGGAAATCTCTGTCTGGCTTTTCCATTACAGTGATTCCAGAGGGGTAGCTCTCCTAGTCTAAGTAGGAGGTGCGCCTGACCCCCTCATTTTTGGTCTTCAAGAGGCAGTTGAAGACAATTTCATTTAGGGCTGTATTTGACTAATTTTGTTTGGTATAGTGGTTAAGTGCACGGACTCTAATCTGAGAGAACCGGGTTTGATTCCCCACTCCTCCACTTGCAGCTGCTGGATGACCTTGGGCAAGCCATAGTTCTGATAAGAGCTGTTCTTCAAAAAGAGCAGTTTCTGTCAGAGCTCTCTCAGCCCCACCTACCTCACAGGGTGTCTGTTGTGGGGAGGGGAAGGGAAAGGAGATTGTAAGCCGCTCTGAGACTTCCTTGGGTAGTGAAGGGCGGGGTATAAATCCAATCTCTTCTTCTTCTTTATTGGAAGTCCTAATTGAGGTTTTAAATCATCCTCTTCTAGGTTGTTTTTTTTAATAATCGCTTTATTGGCATTGCAAGCCGCCTTGAGTACCACAAGGTAGAAAGGCAGCTAATAAATGTTTTAAATCAGTACATTGTGTGACTCTCAGCAGCACTTCATCAGATGCATAGGAATGTAACGCCGTCAGGCCCGGTTTATAAAGAGAGGTTGGTTGAAAACAAGAAACACAGCGAATGACCGACGTTCGTGGCAAAGGGAAGATATGAACCCAAGACTACCACCACACTATACTGGCTCCTTGGAGAAGGATTCACAGAGGGAAATCAAAGAGAGAAAGGCAGAAAAGTAGAATTGTCTCTGGTAAAAGGGGAAGCCTGAGCACCTAGGAAGACAAGCTTTCTTTGGCTTTACTCTGACTTTGGATAGTCTGGGGGTGTGAAAGCTATGCACGTGTTGGCATTAGGTTAGCAAGCCTCCAGGTGGGGGCTGGAGATCTTCCAGAATTACAGCTTATCTCCAGAAGACAGAGAGCAGTTCCCCTGGGGGAAATCTGGAGGCTGTGCTGTGTGGCCATAAACCCCACTGAGACCCTCCCCTCCCCAAACCCCAACTTCCCCAGGCTCCACCCCCAAATCTCTATGAATTTCCCAACGTAGAGTCAGGAACCCTAGTTGGCCAGCCAAAATACCTTTGCACTTACATGTGTCAGAGATTGTGGCAGGAGTGGAGACAGGGATGGGGGGAAACGCAGGCACCGTGGAAGGAGTAGCGTCATCAATGTGGTCCAGGTTAACAGCACCAAAGGCCCACCTCTTATTTGTAATGTTGCAGCCACAAAACACACAAACTAACTCTTATGCACTGACCAATACAAAAACTTGTCTAGTGTGTCTTCATTTGCAGAGGGCACCGACTAGTTTGAACTGGCGCGATAACAGCACTCTCCAAGCATCCGCAAGCTTGTGCTGCCCTCATGCCAGATGTCAGATTCCTTTCTTGCAATGTTTGGCATGCACAGACCTGTAGCGGCTCTTGACATGGTCATTTCTGGCATACAGAGGGCTGAATTCAGTCACTTCTGCCCGTTCACATTCTTAGGGAAAAAATGGCTTCCAATCTGCTGAGAACCCAAAGGCTTTGCTTTTCTGTCATGATGAATGGCCTTGCTGTGTCCAAGAAATATTGCATAAGCAAAGAACTCATTTTCTTCCTTCTAAAGCCTTCCCGATGGATGTGTGTGAGAATTCCAGCTCAGAATGTCTCCAGGGGAAGAGGTTTTGCTGCAACGGAGCAATACTTTTAACTGTTCCCAGCTTGTAGGCAGTTTATTTAGATCCAGAGATTCTTCCCACATGTCTGCAAAAGCCACAGGGGTAGGAGTTGCAGTGCTAAGTCCTGGCGTTTTAACAGCTGCATGACAGATAGACACTTCACCCATCAGGGCTTGTCCGTACCAGGTAACATTTGACCTACTGAAGTGGTGTCCAGTGCTGTGGAAAAAATAAACTGGAAATGTGCTAGTTTGGTGTAGTGGCTAAGAGCACGGACTCTAATCTGGGACAACCGGGTTTGATTCCTTACGCCTCCACATGCAGCTCCTGGTGTGACCTTGGGTCAGTCACAAGTTCTCTCAGAGCTGTTCTCTCAAGAACAGTCCTCGAAAGAGCTCTCTCAGCTCCACCTACCTCACAGGGTGTCTGTTGTGGAGAGGGGAAGGGGAAGGAGACTCTAAGCTGCTCTGAGACTCCCAAGTGAAAATGGGATATAAATCCAATCTCTCCTCCTCCTCTTCCTCCTCCTCCTCCTCTAAATACTCATGACTGCTGAAACCAGGGCACACCAAATGTGCGGAAGGGGCAGCTTGGGAGGGGGACTGGGACATCTATATACTAATACTGAAGTGGCCCCATGCGTGCGGATATCTAAATCCGCGCTCCGGGGCCACCTGGGGGGCAGGGAGAGGTTTGTGCACACGTGGGGCGGTCCCCACATGTGCACAAAAATCGAAAAACTTTGAAAACATATGGGGGGATATTTAAATCCCCCCAAAAGTTACAGAGCGTTCCCTGCGCATGCGCAGGGAACGCTCTGCAAACGGCGCGGCGGCAACACGCGACGGGAGGCCAGGACAAGGCTGGGAAGGCGGCCAGGCAGGGAGAGACCAGCCAGGCTGGGGGGGAAACAGGCGGGGAGAGACCAGCTAGGCTGGGGGGGGGGAAACCGGAGCGGGGGAGGAAACCGGCACTTTGGACGGGGGAGAGCGGCGAGGCTTACCAGATGTGCCCGCTTCAGTGCGGGCGGACGGGAATGACCGACAGGTGAGGCCCGGCGGCGACAGGAGGGAGGGAGGGAGACTGGCGCAGGCCACACTTCGAGGTTGCTCGGAGTGGGGGGGAAGAGGCCGGGGAGGTAGTTGAGGGGGGGTGGAGGAGACGGGGAACTTCTGCTTCTGCTTCTTCCTCCGCCGCCTGTTCAGTGTGGAGCTCCCCAGCTCCTCCCCCCGTGAGTTTCGCGGGTCCTCTTTCTTGTTATGTTCTATATCCAACATCTGTACATAAATTGTGTTTATTTATATATTTATACCCTACTTTTCACCCCAATGGGGGCTGAAGAGGCTTACAGCATCCATCACCACTTCTACATTGTTCCTCACAACAACAACCCTGTGAGGTAGGTTAGCCTAAGACAGAGTGACTGACTCAGTATCACCCAGCGAGCTTCCAGGCAGAGCAGGGATTTGAACCTGGATTTCTCAGATCCTAGTCTGACACTTTAACCACGGCATACAATGCTGTCTTGTGCAAATATATCCCATCTTTCTCGCCAGTGGGGACCCAAAGCAGCATACACCATTCTCCTGTCCTCTGTTTTATCCTCACAACAACCCTGTGAGGTAGGTTAGACTGAGTGTGTCACAGGCCCAAGGTCACCCAGCAAGCTTCCAGGGAACAGTGGGGATTGGAAGCTGGGCTCCCCAGTTCCTGCTCTGACACTTTAACCACTACACCATGTTGGCTCTGTATGCAAGCTGTACGTCTATGGACATTTTGTGCATAAGCACAACATGAGGGCTGGGGGTGAAGGCAGCTGCTGTGGCCCCCCTCTGCACATTCAGTATACCCACTTTGCAGTTTTCTGCTTAGAGCTATAGATGAGCATCACCCCTGGGCACACAGCCAAGGAATGCAGCTCATTTGAAGGTCTACGTGACACTTACATGATATATAAGTCCTAAGCTAACCTTTGCGTAGGGGTGAAGTTTGTACAGGAATGGAGTCAGCAATATGATGCTTCCCCCCCAAATGCCAGAAGGACTGTTTGCAAGACACGGATAGTAAGCATAATATCATGCTACTCAGCACTGGCTCAGCCTCCACTGGAGGGGTTGTGGAGGGGCTCTGAGGCCTCCAACTACCCTAGTTATATAGACAAGATTTAATATAAGCCAAAGCTAATCAGGCTGCAGTCCCAGATCCTGTTTGCAATGGCAGCAGTCTTGGATCATGGGAAGAAACACGGCCCAAGCACGTGGGCTCCTGGGTACATGCAGAGTGGATTTCTTCGCCCACGGAACTACCAGCAGCAGCTATCCAATGTTGAAGATTCGATAGCAGAGATTCCTATTTAGACAGTACAACAAATACCATCTCATTTCAGAAATTAATCACAGTTAACGCACATTTGGTCATGAGGGGACTGAACCTCGTGCCAGTCCTGAAAACACCAAATCCGAGGAGGCCACCCATGGTCATGGTAGAGTTCCCAGCCTCCAGATGGAGCCTGGAGATCTTCCGGGGTTATACTTGATCGCCAGAACACTGAGGTCAGTACCCTTGGAGAAAATGGCTGCTTTGGAGCCACAAAACTTTGGTTGGTGGGGCATGGGCTGGGGCACTGGAGGAGGGAACGTCATTAGATTACTAATTTTTTTTAAAAAAAATCCACCCCACCCCCACGCGGTGAGCAAGTTCAAGCAGTTTTCTCCATTCCAGAACCTCTTTCTGCCCAAGCTGGCAAGTAAATCAGGAGCTGGAGAGGTAAAACCGGCTGCGGGCAGGCTGCAGTGCAGTGCAACTTACCTAATTACTACAAAAATAAATATTTTTAATGGTTTCTGCCAGCAGGACGTGTGGGGCGTGGCTGAGGACTGAAGGGGTGTGGCCCCGAGATGCCCCACCATAGCTATGGCCCTGCTTTGGAGGGTGGACTCTCTGGCACTGTAACCCTCTATGGCCCTCCTGGTCCCCAAACCCTGCCCTCCCCAGGCACCACCTCCAAAATCCCAAGATTTCACAACTCATAGTTGACAACTCTAAGGTCTGACAGAATCAGGGGACTCCCTCGGTTTGCAGAAAAAACATGCTTTTGAAAATTAAATGAAATGGGGGGAACACCTGCATTGGTGACCACTGAGCATGCTGTATGAGGCACAGAATACTGACAATCAGAGAATCCGTTAAAGGTGGGAGGAAGGAGGGAGGAAGATCAACTTTCTTAAGGCCTTACTGTTTTATAGAATCCTGGAGTGATTATGTTTGAGGGATCTCTAAATTATTTGCCCTCCTGCACTTCCTTGCAGGATCCAGCTTGTCTTCCAACATTTCACATACGAAAAGTAGTTGTAGTGTCCCAATCTGCATACCAAGAGTTGCTAGCCAGAAATTTAAGCCTGCCAACTCTAGCTTTGGGGAATTCCTGGAGATCTGGGGACATTGCCTAGGGAAGGCGAAGTCAGGGGAAGGGAAGTACCACAGAGGGGATGTGATACCACAGAGTCCACCCTCCAAAGCTGCCATTTCCTCCAGGGGGATTGATCTCTGTAGTCTGGAGATCAGATGTAATTCTGGGGAAACTCCAGGCACCACCTGGAGGTTGGTAACCCAATCTCCCAGGGAGCTTCATGACTGGGGAAGCGGAGATCTATTTCCAGTTTTGCTACTATCTCTAGATAGATAACCATTAAGCTCGTATCAAAGTGGTTGACAGAACTTCAGGCTGATTTAGGTCTTAGATTCAAATCTTCACACCCCTTCTCAAATATATCTTAGGAATTCAGATTCTGCACACGCACACAATCACCACCTAGTTGCCCCTTGAGGAGCCCCAGGGCTTAGTGTCCTTTCTATTACTCAGCTCCAAAACTTTTCCTCTCTTTACTGTTTATCCTGTCATTTTTAAAATAGATATGCTACTGAATTCATTGCAGACTCATTGTTTTGACTCAAAGATCCCAGTTTTAGTTTGGTTTCGCCCTTGTGTGAATCACACCACTAGTCTTTATTTTCACACCATTTTCTGTTCCTTGCTTCAAATTCCTCCCATTAACTTATCTCAACAGTATTTTGCATTTGATGTATAAATGACGTTTTAGAAGACTGAAATGTGACAAAAGAAACAAATCAGAAACAAGTACAGATGAAAAAGAAAGACCATATGAAACAAAAAAGGGACATATTCATCCATCCTATTTTTAACTACCAGCACCGTGACTGTACTGCATATATAAATAAACAAAATGGCTGCCATACAGTAAAACAGTATGGTGGCACCCTTAAGAGGGGTCAACAGAAAACAGCAGGACTCTGCCTGGGAGCCAGAGACTGTTGTCAGGCACTAGTGGCAGTGAACTTGCCCCCTACCAAGCGTGTGAGCTCCAGGCCAAATAATGAAGCTTGGTTCTCCTCTCCGCCTCTTTGACTGGTAAAAATAATCATCTCTCATCTTTGGGGAAAGGATCTCAAAGCAGTGCTTGTCTGCAGGGAATTATGGAAGTCTGTGTTCTGGGAATGAAATGTTCTGGGACAAGAGTAATTTATGAATTCTGAATGTGCTTTCTGTCAAGGCATGCCACCAACCAAATGAAAATGGCTTACTCACGTGGTGTTCTTACTAGTATACCATGAACTTCTTGTGCCCTCAGCATCAACAAATCATTTCATTTTAGTTCTGGCTACCATGGCACCACCTGGTCAGTTTTAAATTGGTCTTACCAGAGTTTTAGAGAATGGGAGTATACTTTTTACCACCTTATTTTTAGCACCAGATATTCTGGGGCATTTTAAGACGAACATAAGAAAGGGGAAAGACTGAGGAGAAAATAGGGTCTGGTTCACACAACCAAATCTGGCTTACTGAGTAGGTGGGTTGGGTTTAACCATGTTTCATGCTCCCCCCCCCCAGCTGGAGAAGTGATATGTTCAGTTTCCAGCATGTAATTGTAAGGCATATGATACGTTCATGTTGCTGAAGGTAAGTAAATCTGGCTGTGTTTAGTACCTGAGTAGGAGACCTTCTTGGAATACTTTGTGCTCCCCATCCTGAGTTCCATGAGGGAAGAAAGGCTGGTTGTAACTGTAAGAAGTAAATGCATTGTTAAATCTATCCTCTGTGAAGTATTCCAAGTAGATTCAAATAAACCAACATTAAAAGAATCTTTTTACCTTTCTTGACCATTACAAAGCTACAGGGGATAGGTGGATCCAACCAGCTTTTCTTGGTGAAAAAGGAAGATGGCATCCTCCTTGACCATTTGGAAAGGTTATGTTGAGAATCATGAGCTGCATAAACAAAACTGTGTGGTATGTTTACCGCCGGTAAACAGGGGTAAGTAACATGTGCGAAATCGGCCACAGAGTCTCAGAGTGGCTTACAATTGCCTTTCTTTCCTCTCTCTTCACAACCCTGTGAGGTAGGTGGGGCTGAGATAGCTCTGAGAAAACTGCTCTTGAGAGAACAGCTCTGAGAGAACTGTGGCTGACCCAAGGTCAGTAGGGTATAATGACATACAGTCCACCCTCCAAAGCAGCCATTTTCTCCAGGGGAACTGATCTTGGTCATCTGGAGATCAACTGTAACAGCAGGAAATCTCCAGATGCTACCTGGAGGTTAACATCTCTATTTAGAAGGGCCTTGAGAAGAGCTTTAGGAAATCCAGTTGCCTCCATGCTTTAGGATTCTCTGTTCATTAGCCCCAGATTCCACAAGAATTTTCACTTTTTTCCATATTGTCACCCATAACTCATAAATAGGAGGAGCCTGGAATTATTCAGTTAAGTTTCATGAGCTGCATAAACAAAACTGTGTGGTATGTGGTATGGAGGAAACTGGGTGAGACTGAGTGGAATAACTGGCTAGATCCAACCCATAATCTGGAGTTTGGGCAGGCCTCCAGAGAAAGGAATTTCCAAAGGCAGAGAGACCAGAACACACCTTGTTGTTCTGGTTAGGGCTCCAGTAGAAGACCACTCTTGGCAGATTGTGGAGGTTTGGGGTAGGGCAAAGGAATAGCTCAATGGATTCAGGGCCTTTTTGAGATGAGTGTGGCTTGCAGAGCCATGCTAAAAGGAAGGCGACTTTCCAGCTTTCCACTGTAGCCTTCTGTCTCCCCTCCAAACTGTGAGTCACTGGACCACCAGGAACAGTGTGGGAGGCAAAGCAAGGGCTCGCAATGAGAGGGAGAATTAGCAGAAATGTCCTCCCCTCATTTGCTAATGAAAATGCTGTTCTGGAGGCAGAACTGCTGATACACCAGTAGAACAGCAACATAAGATCTAAGCCAAAGACAGGCAATCACATGGCTTCTTTCCAAGGCATGTCAAACTCTACATGGACTCACCCAGTCCATCTTCCCAGCATGCTGATAGGATTGTGTGAACTAGCCTTAGCCGAAATGAATGGAATCCACAGGAAGGCTGACAGAGCAAGGGATGACCAACTTTGGGAAACAAAGTTTAAGGATTCACATGATCCCAGAGGATCAATATTTGAAGGAACTGCTAGATCCTTTCAAGCTTCTTAATCTCAGCTTGCATGAGGTGAACTCACACAGCTTCCCCTTTCATTCCATGCCCCTCCACATGGAACAAAAAAAAATAATTAAAAAGGTCTTCCCAAACTCCCTCCTTCTCCAGGTTCTTTTGCTGTTCAGCTTTAGCCTCAATGAACAAACCTGGCAGCTGTGCATTGTATTCGCCAGTAGTCACTCAGGAAAGTAATTGGCCAAAGATTATTCTGTATAATTGAATGGCAGGGGCTTTGTATACCAAAGAGGGACTTGTCTTTGTCAGAAAAGTCTTTACAAAGTATCCGAGCGCTGGGTGTCACAGAGGACAAGTTTTTTAATCATGTTAAAATGATTTATTTAAACGTCAAGACGTGTCACCTCACTTCCTTTCATTTTTCAAACTGTTTGTGTTTTTTCTGGATGATAAATTTATCTTCAGACAGCCTCAATATGACTAATTAACTTTGAAATATAAGAACCAGATGTGTGAGCTGGAAAGCAGTCTGAACTCCTGCCAGACATTCTCTCTCCACCCCACCCCCCCCGCCTTTCTCCCTGCTGGCTGAACCAATCTTGCTAAGCAGACTACACTCAGTTCTCATACACGGAAATCCACATCATACTTTAGCAACCAGAATTGATTTCTTTTTCCCCTCACTTTAGGTTTCTTTTTCTTTTTTTACAACTTTTGAAAATGACCGCAGTATGTTCACAACACACCAGCGTGGCCCAGAAAGCGGGGGGAAAGCTTGGCGTACCTGAATCTGTGGTATTTAAGGCAGAACATAAGACAGTCTAATGTGCTCACCACATGAAGTAACTGAAGCTCTGACATCAAATGATGGCTTTTCAAGGCAAATCTTCCTCTCTGAAACCCCCTTCCTCAGATACGCTAATACATAATAACAGGGTTGTTAGTTTTTAAGGGAGAAATACTAGTTCTACTAAGCCCATCTTTCCCCCTAATAGTAGCATGGGAAAGCATGGATGAAAGTTTGAGTAGTGAAACCAAGTGGAGGTTGGGGGGTTAAATCCCCTATTCCCTTCCGACATGGTCCTGATGTCAGTCATGGCTGTGTGAAGACAAATCAGAGTCTTTAAGAGATTGGCTCCCATGACTGTAACATGGGAACAGTTCTAATACAGCTTTCCCAATCACAGAGACCAAGCTATTTTGCTAAATCACATCTCATCCCACCTGTAACTTGTGTGAAATCTATACATTTGGAACAGGAAGAATGAAACTGCACTTTGTTAATGCTCAAAGGTTAACCTAATACAGCCTTCCTATGTAGGCAAAAGGCTGTAGCTCAAGTTTTCCTAGCTAATTTTCAGTGTAATAGAGAATAAAAGATGGAAATTGGTTTGGTAATTTTTATTGTTTTAAGATATTTGTACCACTCCTGGGGTAAAAGGTAGCTTTACAAAATATGTATACAAATTAAATACAGAATGAAGAAAGATATACAATCCTGCAGGTCCCTATATGCCTTTGAAGAGGTTTCCAAGCGGATGCTGGATACATCTTTCGAGTATGTTGTAGGGCTACCTTTCAGCTATGCTCCTGCAGAGTGCAGGGGGTTGGACTAGATGACCTGCAAGGTCCCTTCCAACTCTAACATTCTATGATTCTATGATAAGCCATAAATTAATTCATTCCAGGCTGATGCTGCTTCCACTACCACATCTTAAAGAGTCATGGCTGCGAGCCACAAGCCAAGAGATCTTTGGGTCTTGCCCTTTGCTGGCCATACCCAGTCTTCAGTGTTTGTAATCTCCTCCCCTTCCTACATTCAACAGGACAGAAGCTCTCTTCCTAAAATACAGACAATAAAAATCAGTCCTAGAGCCAAAAGGCAACATCAGGGAAGGTCTCAGCTTCCATGCCCTGTTGTTGGCCCTCCATAGGAACTGACTGGCCACTATGTGAGACAGGATGCTGGACTAGATGGACCACTGTTCTGCACCAGCAGGGCTCTTCTTATGTTCTTAAGAACCCTAGGAACCTTCTAGAACCAGAAGACCAAAATGCTCCATCACACAAGGGTTGAGGTTAGCCGGTACCTAAAGCAGGAAGGTATTATTTCAGGACAGCTTTGTTTGGAATGCAAAGAATTCCAGAGAAGCATCTTCAAAGTTTTCCAGGGAGAGATTTTGACAAGCCTAATTTTATCTAACTGAAAACTACATAATTTTAAGACTTTCACAGAGGGATAAGTTTTAGACTTTGAGGAAGAGGATTGCATTTTGTTTTTCTTGTGCTCAATAGCTGTTAGACAGTTTTGCTTACTGTATATTTTTCCTTTTCTGTAATTGATGGCTTTAATTTCAAGTAAAGTTTCCCCCCCCTTTTTTATGAACTTGGCTTTAGCTTCCATTCTGCTCCCACTTGAAAGCCTAACTTGGTGCACATTTACCAAATTACAAAGACAAGGTAGGGGAAATTTTGCCTGGATTTGAATGCCTTCAACAGGATAGATTCCTGTAAGTGGCTAGAGAGAGGCCTGTGAGCAATAAATGACAAAGATCAAGAACATAACTTGAACCAACCAAGGAAAGTCCACATCCCTCTGTGACTGTACTTGTGGAACCCACTTGACTGCATAGATGACATATGTATCATTTGTACACACATAGGCACTGTGCCCACATTGGAGTGAATGCAGATGAACAGGCACAGGACCAGCAAATCCAATGATGGATTGTTAGCAAATGGATGTTTCTGTGGTTTATAATGCATTGCTGAGTCCCTCAGTGCAACATATTTTACATTCTCCATCTCGTTCACTTCCTCCAGCAGGAAGACCACGTCAATTTCTACATAGCAATCAAGGAACTAAATTCATAAGACTTTATCAAGACTGTTCATGATATAGGCAGGATTCCCCAAATCCTTGTTCAGATTCCCAAGATGTAAAGTTGCCTTATACCAAATCAGAAGACTGGTAGATATACAGTTCAGTATTATCCACTCCTCCTAGCAGTGTCTTTCAAAGATCTCAGAGAAGGGTCTTCTTCAATATCTACTACTCCAGATCTTTCAAATGGAGATACCAAGGATTAGACATGGGACTGTGGGAAGGATCCATTCAGCTACCGAGCCACAGTTTCTTCTAAGTATTGTTTTTACTACCACTGTTCCCATTTTGGTAGGAGGAAGAACCAACAGGTATGCCAATAAAGAGTGAAGGGTTAAC
>NW_015170901.1:294937-337439 GCF_001447785.1 Gekko japonicus | reverse complement strand
AAAGGTCAAGCTGTATAATGCCTGACTGTGATGCTGCCTTAAGTAGAAGTAGCTGGAGAAACAAAAATATGAAGAAAGCCTCTCTGCCTCCAGGCTCTGGCCTTGATGGACTGGTTTAAGGCACTAGTCTAGAGGTTATGACTGAGGAGACATTTCCATAGCCGTTTGGCCTGGCTCCCACTGCATCATCACAAAACTCTTTCCCCGTATTGGAAAGAAAAACACAGCAGAGGTAATTACGGTGGCACTTCGATGACAGATTTTCAGAGCTTGACTAATTAGTTCATACCCACATGGCTTCCAGGATGTTACTAATTATAACTGTAGAGCTGAAGGGTATGAAGTTCACCAGAACTGCTCTCACCTACCTTGAGACAGGGTCTTGGACAACTAAACATTAGATCATTAGAAAGCCAGTACAGTGCGATGGTTAGAGGACTGGATGTGGAGGAGGGAGACCTGGCCTTGAATCCCCGCTTGGGCCCCACCCTGCCTACCAGGTGGGGCTTCAAAGGACTGAACAGAGTATCAGTAACTTCCTCTTAGGAAATCTAAACATTGAGACTCTGCCACCAACCAAGCCCAAGTTAATTTCAATACCTCTGAACCGTTAGCATCACAGACACCGTTATACATTCCTCTCCCATATTCATTACACTTGTCTTCGTTTTTCAGTTCCAAAACTTTTACCTATTTAGAATGAACAGCCTTCCTTTTTTTAAATTGTACTTCACTGCCGCCCCACTCTCCTCCCCAATGAGGCCTCTGGCTTACAACACACCATTCTAGCCTCACCGCAACCCTGTGGAGTAGATTAAGATGAGAGTGTGAGACTGGCCCAAAGTCACCCAGAAGGCTTCCTTGGCCAGACTGGCGACTCGAATCCAGGTGTCCCAGATCCCAGCCTGACACTCTCTCCAGTACACCACACTGGGTTGATAATTTCTTTCAGCCACCCCTTCCTCCTTTTCAGTACCTTACCATATGCGAGGTAATGGTAGCTAATAGGATATTATTTCAAAATGGCTCGTTGTAAGCTATTTTGGATCCTCACTGGGCTCATCCTGGCACAGGCAGAGAAGATTAGTTGGTGATCTTAGGCCAGCCTTTCAGCCTAACATAGCCCACAGGGGCATCATAAAAAGGGGAAACAGGATAACGCCACCCTTACCTGCCACACTGACCTCCTTAGAAGAAACGTGGAATGTTAATGAGAGAAATTAATCTTCTCAAATATATACATGGAATCATAGAATCACAGAGTGGGAAGGGGCCATACAGGCCATCTAGTCCAACCCCCTGCTCAAAGCAGGAACAGCCTAGAGCATCCCGGACAAGTGTTTGTCCAGCCGCTGCTTAAAGACTGCCAGGGAGGGGGAGCTCACCACCTCCCTAGGCCACTGATTCCACTGTTGCACATCTCTTACTTTTTCCTTAAGTTTCCTTAAGATCCAACCAGTACCTTCCTGCCCTTAATTTAAAGCCACTGTTGCAAGTCCTCTCCTCTGCTGCCAACAGAAACAGCTCCCTGCGCCTCCTCTAAGTGACAGCCCATCAAATACATCAATCTCCTCTTCTCCAGGCTGAACATTCCCAAGTCCCTCAGCCTTTCCTCATAGGGCTTGGTCTCCAGGCCCCTGATCATCTGCTCTCCTCTGCACCCACTCCATTCTGTCCACATCCTTTTGGAAGTGAGGCCTCATCACTCCTCACATAACCAGTGTAGAGTGTCGGACTAGGATCTGGGAGATCTCTGCTACAGAAGCCTGGGCCAGTCACACACTCTTAGCCTAACCTACCTCACAGTATTGTAGCGAGAACAAAATGGCAGAGAGGACAACAATGTAAGTTGCTTTCGGTCCCCATTAGGCAGAAAGACAGGGTATAAATGAAGAATAGTTGTGTTCTGAGATCCACCAACAACATCATCTATTTATGAAAGCCCATAACCCACCTTTGCCTTTAGCAAAAATCCAAGCCTGCGTAAAAGATTAAAACCACAAAAAGTAACATACATCATGAAACGCGGCAAAATTCCTAAAAAATAAAAAAAAATCTGAATATGGCTGATAACCAAGTTTAGGAAACTCAGCCAAGTTTCTGCCTATCTCTGCCTTGCCAGGAACACATGTAGAATAATATGTCTACTTTTAGTATGTAGCACCTTTTAATGCTGGAATGTTCTTAGATTTTAAGATTGTTTAAATTGTTATTGATGTGTTTACTTCTTATGTAACGCACCCTGAACCGGCCTTGGCTGGGAGGGTGGGGTATAGATTAGATTAGATTAGATTAGATTAGATTAGATTAGATTAGATTAGGATAGATAGATAGATAGATAGATAGATAGATAGATAGATAGATAGATAGATAGATAGATAGATAGATAGATAGGTAGGTAGGTAGGTAGGTAGGTAGGTAAGTAGGTAGAAATAAGGGAAAGATTAATAAACCAAAACCATGTAGCCAAAGCTTGCAAGCTAATAAATGCCACAAAGACTGTTAAAACTTTGTGGGAAACTGTGAACAACAAGTTTTTCAGGGAGAAGAATCTCAGTACTTCTTTCCAACTTTGCTTTCTTTGTCCATTAGAGGCTTGACTCAGAGCTGGAGGCTCTGTCTGCATGAGCTTGCAGTGAGATGAGAACTTCTTTTCTACGGTATAGTGCTACACAGCTGTTTGTTGAATGCTTACATCACTTCAGCTAACTGCCAGGTTCTTTCCCACTCACTTAACCCAACCAGGAAGAGAGGAAACAATCAGAGAGGGGAAAAGAGAGAGAGAGGACCTACCTTGAGACAGGGTCTTGGACCCTGTGCTGTGTCATTACTTCAGTACCCCCAACTCATCATATTCTGCAGCTGCCCAGGACTGAAATGGGAAAGCATATCTCACGCCATTGCCAATGCATGCAAAGAGGGATCTAAGCTGGGATGAAAGAGAGTGGTAGCTATGGAACTCTCTCCCTAAGCAGATTCGCCTGGCTCCTACGCTGACATATTTTAGGTGCCAGATAAAGCTTCTGCTATGAATGACACATTGGATAGCTGCCACTTTAAGTTGTTTTTTCACTTAAGTTGCTCTTTGTGATTTTGTACTGCTGGTTTTATTGTGTCTCGTATTGGGTTTCATTTCTGTAAGCTGTTCTGGAGAGCTTTTTAAAACCAGAACCATCCGGTAGGGATTTTCCAAAGGGGGGGGGGAACCCTGGGATGTCTGCTGTTCAGCCTGAGATAGCTGATCAAAACTGCTGTTTCATCTCTGCTATGCAGGGGCTGCTTGTTTGGGAAAATCAACCGGATTCACCAGTCTCGGGAGTATGTGTAAATGAGTCCTAAGTGGACTGAAGGCCCCATCCTTCGAGACCTTCATATACCAAATGGTTTAGAAGTAGGGTTACCAGTTGTTGGGCTGGAAAATACCTGGAGATTTGGGGGGGGGAGCCTTGAGAGGGTGAGGTTTGTGGATGGGGGGAACCTCAGGAGGAGGAGGAGGGGGAATTGGATTTATACCCTGCCCTTCACTCAGACTGATTTCACACTAGACTTTGTCCAGGGCTTGCTCCTCCTTTCCCTCCACTTCTTCTGGTCAATTTCACACCATTTGTCCCGCAGCCGCCTTTTGACCCCCAGTTTCCCCCGTTTTGCTCTGGCTCAGCTCGATCTGCCAGAAGTTTCCTGTTGCCACGTGGAGAAAAAGTGGGAGGAGGAAGGGGAGGGATTAAGTGGGCGAAGACAGGGGAGTGGGAGGGGGGGGGAGGCAGGAAGCCACAGGAAACCTCGCCAAGGAAATCAAACTCCGGGAGCAGATTGAAAACAGCCATGTGCCAAGAACTCTAATGCAAAATCAGTTTAAATGGTCCGGAGCAAACCGCCCCGCCGGTAAACAGGGGTAAGTAACATGTGCGAAATCAGCCACAGAGTCTCAGAGTGGCTTACAATTGCCTTTCTTTCCTCTCTCTTCACAACCCTGTGAGGTAGGTGGGGCTGAGATAGCTCTGAGAAAACTGCTCTTGAGAGAACTGCTCTTGAGAGAACAGCTCTGAGAGAACTGTGGCTGACCCAAGATCAGTAGGGTATAATGACATACAGTCCACCCTCCAAAGCAGCCATTTTCTCCAGGGTAACTGATCTTGGTCATCTGGAGATCAACTGTAACAGCGGGAAATCTCCAGATGCTACCTGGAGGTTAACATCCCTATTTAGAAGGGCCTGGAGAAGAGCTTTAGGAAATCCAGTTGCCTCCATGCTTTAGGATTCTCTGTTCATTAGCCCCAGATTCCACAAGAATTTTCACTTTTTTCCATGTTGTCACCCATAACTCATAAATAGGAGGAGCCTGGAATTATTCAGTTCAGTTTTATATTTATCGGGGGGGGGGACAAATCCATCCCCCATGTCTCCTTATTGAGATGGAAAGAGAATGGTTTGAGAACCATGCAGTACTACTTAACATAGCCTTCTGTGCAACATTTTCATATTTTCTGATTTAAAAAAATATCCTCCCCCCTGCCCTAACTGCACACTGTGTTTCCTGTACAAAATACAGCCCTCCCACATTCATTCTGCCACACAGATCATGGTTGGTGTAGATCAAACGGAATGGCTGAAGCACTGAAGGGCAAAGGGGAGGGGGGATAGAAATTTCATCTCTCTGCCTTGCCCACTGACTCTCCCCATTATAGGCAGAGAAACTTCATTCAACAGGCAGCAAAGGCTATCACTGCAAGCTGTCAGCCTTGACAACTTGGAAAAGGGGATCCAGCAGGATCTCCTCTGCTCTCTAGTGCTAGGTATTTAATAAAGCAAAACCCCCAGGATGAAGGCGCTGGGAGGGACTGCAGCCTTCTTTCTTCTGCTTACTCCAGCTCTCTGCAGCTTGCCTCCCGTCTGGCTCACTCGCTTTCTCTCCCTCTCCCTCTCTTTTTCTCTCTCCAGAAAATCCTTTCATGCCTCCCTCGCCAGACTGACATTTTGACAAGTTGCCACAAGTGACATCTGATTTGTACAAATTTCAAGACTAATAAATCTACCTGTCAAAGCGGAAACTTTAAAAGGAGCTAAGCCCAGCGGGTATAGTTTAACAGAACTCAAGTTGATGAAACTGTGGGATGGAGAAATTATATCTGTCACAATCCACCCACATTAGTTCTGCAGAGATGTTGGCAACTGAAACAAACGTCTTTCACAGCTTAGCAAAAACATACACACATGCGCACGCACACACAGACGCCCTGAGAAGGAAAGGAGAAAAGAGAAAGACTGTTAATACTGTGGCTAACAAGTATCAGTTCTATTTGTAAACTAACACATTGATGTATTTGTTTAATTCCTCATTTGCTCAGGGTTTGTTTGTGTGTGCGCGCATGTGGGTGTCTGAGCCCAATTGCGTCTTTGCACTCCACAATCCATTGAATGATCGGAGCTTATCCAGTTCTGGATCCACTGAGCCCTGAAGCGCAGGCTTAACTTCAAACAAGAGAAGCCGTTCCAGCAAATTCAGCTGTTCCTTTTTTCTTTTTTCTTTTTTTGCGTGCTTAATTAAGAGCTCTACCACATCAGGGGCGGGGAGCAAAGACAGCTGTGACAATCAGAGAATCATCAGAAGTGATAATAGATCCGAAGGCGTGGAATCAAAAAGAGTGACGAAGTGTGTGTTACTAAAAGACTCCAACCCCTCCAGCTGCACCCTCCAAGTTCCTGGATGGTCCCCACTGTGTTGACACTTACATCAGATATTATTCATGATAAGATCCTTTTATATTTTCATTGTTAGGAGTTTCTTTACACAGTCAGTAATACCCAAGTCAGATTTGTTGCCCTGAATTAACATCTTTTTACATAGGTAGGGAATCCAAGTTCTGTCACTGTCACGGGCCACTGTAATTAAATGGGAACTCTACATACATCTGACATAATTTTTTGTTTGTCTATTTTACAAAAGTTATATTCCATCTTTCTGCCCTCATAAGGGCCACCAAGGCAACTAACAAATTAAAATATATGTAATAAAATCACATTTTAAAACCATTAAAAACAATTCCCCACTAGAAAAAAAACACAGATCACTAAAACAATTAAAGCCAACACTAAAATACATACAAAGGCATAAAAATAAAAATTAAAACATTGGGTAGGAAGGAGGGGCAACTGAAGGAAAGCCAGGCAAAACAAAAAGGTTTTTACCTGCTGGTGGAAGATGGAAACAGAAGGGGATAGATGACTCTCCCTGAGGGGAGAGTTCCAGAGTTTTGGTGCCATGACGGAAGAAGGCCCTCTCCCAAGTTGCCACTTGCCTAATTTCAGACGGCAGGGACACCTGAAGCAGTGCCTACAAAGATGACCATAGTGGTTAGGTGTGTTCATAAGGAAGTAGGTGGTCCTTTAGATATGTTGGTCTCAAACCATATTGGGCTTTTAAATGTCATTGTATTTTGTACAATTAGGCTGTGGTCACACACACTAAATAATCCACTTTCAATACACTTTCAGTGCACTTTCCAACTAGATTTTACTGTGTGAACTGGCACTGAAAATGGATTGAAAATGGATTATTTGGTGATTGTGACCGCAGCCTTAGTTATCCTCAGATGAAACCAGTGAAAAGTCCCTAATTAACCAGGGGCTCTTTTTCTGTCATCTTAGTTTTTATAACATTACTCTTATATTTTTCTCTCTCCTTTCTTCCTTGAGGAAGAAAGCTTGCCTCCCTATCTCAGGTGGACTCAGGGTTCCCACCCCACCAAAACTGAGGGTGGAGTACAGGATTCCTACTCCAGTTTAACCTCACAAAAAGCACTGTGGGATAGCTTAGGCTGAGGAAGAGATGGGGCCGAGATAACTGGGGACTTGAATCCAGGCCTCGGGGGGGGGGGGTGTTCATTTTGCTGTTCAGTCACTTTTGTTCAATATTGACCAGGAACTGCTGGGTTCCCCTAAATCTGCATGTGAAGAAGAATCTTCTGGAACATGTCTCTCAAGAGCCAGTCCCTTCAGATTGTAGGATACAGATGGTAAGTATGTAGTGAGTCACCCAATGCATCATGGGATATGTCATTAGAAGCAAGCGCCTTTTCCCTTCCAAAATTCTCATTTGAGAACATTTCATAAAAGGACCGTAAAGATAGCCCTTTCTGATTACCATTCCGATGCAAGGTTGTGACTGAGTTCCAGACACTTTTCTCTCCACAATAAAAGAATTATGTGCACGTTGTGACATTTCACTGAATTAATTTCCACCCAAATAAACTTTACGTACATTTTAGAGCATTTTTATGGATTTGGTAAAAGCCAGTCTGGGCTGAATTTAGTGCATGGTGGTGACTTGCTACAGATTTAACGTATCTGGGAACTGGCATGCGCTGGGTCAGGTTTTGTGGCAACTATGCAGCAAGATGGTTATGAATATTGTGCTGTGAGACTGGCACAGCAGTGGACACTTTTCTGATTGTAGCATACTTAGGAATCAAAGAACCTACCCATAAGTTCCAGGCACGACTAGAATGTCTCAAACTAGCTTCCTCCAGACAGCTTCTGGGCAACTAGCTTCCTCCAGACTTCTGGTGGGGTTAGCAAACTGGCTGAAAGAGAAAGTAGACTCTGCTGCAAACTGCTGCAAAGCTGCCATAAAGCAACACACACAGCAAGAGACAGCCGTGATAAGAGCAAGCCAGCGAAGCCTGTGGAATACCCTTCCCTGTGGGACTCTTCAGACACCAAAGGCTGTAGAGATGCGTTCTGATTATGCTCTATGGATTGGTACATGGGTGTCCAACCTTAGCAGAATGACCATGCATCCAGAGCACCTCAGATACATCTCACATCCTGGATGTTGGTTGCTGAAATGATTTTCAGTCCACTAAAATCCAGATTTAAACTACACAAGAGGCCTTGGTGAGTTGTATCTTGGTGGCACAGTGGGTGCATTTCCTAGGGATCTGAGGCATTTTTGGTCCACTAATGTCCAGGATTAAACAACACAATAGGCCTTTGTGGATTGTGTGTAACTTGTGTGTAACAGCGGGTGCATTTCATACAGTTCTGTGGCATTCTTGGCCCACTAAACTCAAGGATTAGACAACACAGAAGGCCTTGGCGGGTTGTAAGTATCTTGGTGATGCAGTTGGTACGTTTCCAAGGAATCTGTGGTATTCTGCAGTACAGATCTTCTATGGTGGCTACGACTAAAGCATCGTGTCTCCTCTCACTCTCTGTATCTCCCCACCGCCCCGAGATTCTCTGGGATGTCAAAGACTGTTAAGGAATCAGAGTCACGGTGCTGGTGGTTGATGTCGCTACATTTCCTCATTTTATTGCTGCTTCGGTTTCAGCCGAGCAGATTTGAGTATCCCATTTGTTCTTTTCCTCCTGTGATTGAAACGTCGCACCTTCTGCGGGAGCTGCCTGCCACGTCCCTGGCTGCAGCACTGAGGATGTCTTCAGGTGTGCCTAATGACAGCTAGCAATTGCTGAGATGATGGTTTATGACAGCTGGCTCAGGCGCTGCTTCCCTTTCGCCTTCCATGACAGGGGAGGCGTGAGTGTTGGCGCTTTCATCTCGGAGCCCATCTGCCAAGAGCCCGCCAGCTCCCTCCCTCCCACCTGCCATTGCCCTGCGTGTGTGACCCCCGCCACTGGCCTGCTTAGGTGTGCCTGAGGTACCTGGGTCAATGGGAAGACAACGTTGGCATTTCAGCTTCAGAAATGGACTGGATTTGTCTGCATGATTCCTGTCATTGAATGGAGCCAACGGGACAGGCAGGCACAGAGATCCCCGTGAGCAAAGTATATGTCAGTCATAAATGTGTATAATGAAGCTCTAATTCTTTATTTTTTTAATGGAGAAGAGGTGGAAAAGCAGATGTTTAACTATTTCCCAGCGACACTTTTTTCCCTGCCCCTTTTTTTTTTCCCCTGCCATGCAGTTCTGGTGTATATGTATGTATTTAACACATTCGGATCCCCCTTTCCTGCTATCTTATTTAGATTTCTTTATTTAGATTCTGTCCTGCTTTGTTCCCCAATGGGGCTCTGAAAGGGCTTATGAAATCGTTTCCCCCTTCTTCTCAGCAACAATGGTGTGAGAAAAGTTAGACCGAGAGTGATCGGTTCAAGGTCATCCTTCAAGTTTCCATCACAGAGTAGGGATTTGAATCTGGAACTCCCAGATCCTAGTCCGACACTAGGGTTGCCAACTCTGGGCTGGGAAATTCCTGGAAATCTGGGGGTAGGCGAAGACTGGGGAGGGCAAGGTTTGGAAGGGGAGGGGCCTCCGCAGGGCGTGAGTCCACTCTCCAAAGCAGCCATTTACTCCAGAGCAATGGATCTCTGTAGTCTGGAAGTCAGTTGTGATTCTGGGAGATCTCCAGGCCCTACTTGGCAGTTTCAATCCTATCTTATGCATTTATCGCTACACCCTACTGGCTCTCTCTGTATGGATCTGCAAGGCGGATCCCAGGTAATGCAAACAAATGGCATCTATTAGCCTTTCTTCCCACTAAACGTTGTTCCAAAGGTTCTTCTAGAAACCAGCTTTCTAAAGGTATCTTCCTCTACCCTTAGGAGCCTTCACTGCAGAACTGGTTGCCAGGAAGACCTGGCAGCAGGTGACCGTTGTAGATGACAGGGTTCTTCCTTTGCTGACTTATGGAGCAACTCCTGGCTTCTCCAATCAATATTCCGAACTGAGCAGATGAGACAGCAGCAGTCTCAGCCCTGCCAATGTTTCAGCCACTATAAATATACCATGGTGGGGGGAAAGCAGCTGGAGGTGAAATCCAGAGCAGTAGCGTACTGTGGGGCAGGCTTGCCAACCTCCAGACGGGCCTAGGGATCTCCGGCTACAACTGATATCTAGATTACAGTGATCAGTTCCTCTAGATAAAATGGCAGCTTTGGAGGGTAAACCGCATGGAATTGTACCCTGCTGATGTCACTGCCCTCCCCAACAGCCCCATAGCCCAAAACAAAGTTTTTTTGGGGGGGGCAGGTAGGTTTAACAGCTGGTTGGAGGGGAGTGAAACTGACCTTTCCTTCCTCAGTCTCCTCACCACTGCAGGGGGCTCAGGAAGGAGAGAGAGAGAAAGAAGACATGCCTTCTCTCTCTCTCTCTCTCTCTCTCTCTCTCTCTCTCTCTCTCTCTCGCTCGCTCGCTCGCTTGCTCCCACTCTCTTTTTCCTTCCCCATCCCTCCCCCATGCCCACAGGGAGGCTGGGGAAGGAAAGGGAAGCCACCCTGCACTTCTGGTCAGTTTAACTCTTCTGTTAAACATAACAGCTCATCTGCAGGAGTGAAACTGACCAGAAGTGGCATTGCAGCTTCCCTGGGAGAGCTGGTGAGGCTGAAGAGGGGCAGGGGTAAGGAGCGTGGCACAGGGGGGGCAGGGTTCATCTGTGGTGGGGCTCTGCCCCCAAATGTCCCGCTGTGGCTATGGGCCTGCTCCCCAAGCTCCAACCCCAAGTTACCAGGCATTTTGCAACCCAGCAACCCTACAGCTGGCAATAATATACCAACATTCTGTAGCATCAAGATACCATGAAATAAGGAGGAGCTGGACTTGCAGAACTACAGTGCCAGCACTGCCGCTGGCCAAAAGGAGTACTGCAGCTTTCAGCCCTGCACTGGGATCAGGTGAGCCAACAGGGTCCCATGGGGCTTTATATAATTGATTACTCTAGCCAAGCTCTCTTTACTCTGAGGTACTCATTCACCTTGCTTAGTCTTTATTGAATGGCCATCTTGGCTCCTCTCAGTCTGCTTGCTATTATTAAATAACTAGTGGAGGGGCTGCGAGACACATGAGGGGGATCCCGTTCCCTGCATTGCTGAGCCTGGCACAGCTCCAGGCCCCACTACTCACCTTTGAGTCAGGCCACAGAAGCAGTGGCGTCTCGGAGACAATCTAAGCCCAGGTCGGTTTCCGACATCTGCCGCCACCACAGCTGGTCCTGGAATGGCTCCCTGCACCCACCGCCAACACAGCTGGGCCTGGAGTGGCTCCCAGCATCTGCTGCCATTGCTGAGTCCAGAGTAGCTCCTGGCTTCACCTGCCACTGCAGCCAGGCCCTGTACAGCCCCTGTGACTGGGCCCAGAGTGCCTGTCGCTGGTGTGGCCAGGCTTAGAGTGGCTCCTAGGGTCTGTTGCTGCCACAAATGGACCTAGAGCAGCTCTTGGAGTGTGCCACCGCCAGCTCTGCAAAATTAAGGTAAGAGGCTTTTTAATGTTTTAATTGGGGGGGAATATAATGGGGTTTTTTTAAGATTTCAGATTTTACTACAAACTTGGGGGCTTCTCAGCTTTGCAGGACAATCTGTTTAGTGTCAGTGTGGCCCCAATTCATGGATTTAGATAAGAACATAAGAGATGCCAATGTTGGATCAGGCCAAAGGCCCATCCAGTCCAACACTCTGTATCACACAGTGGCCAGAAATACCAGTGCCATCAGGAGGTCCACCAGTGGGGCCACACATTCTTATCAGATATATAGATTAGGTAGAGGGCCTGGAGCACAGCTTAGAAAAGTCTGGCTGTTGTATATGTCTTGACTCTCCTGGCTAAGCATTTTGGAGACATGATGTTACTGAGCTGTGTTAACGTGCTGTTTTTTGTTGTTTGCTTATGTGAGGCCTGCGTTTCTGGAACATCCTGCTTGAAGAGAAGAGATGGATTTTCATAACTTTGAGGACAGACATTCCTCCTCCATCTTTCATTGAGAAGAAAACCACATTGCTTTCTGTCAGTCAGTCCAGAGGTTGTGTGTGTGCTTTTCCCCTTTTGTTTCCCAAAATAATTACATCCAACAAGCCTTCTTGATTTCCCCAGTGTTCCGTGCCTCCAGAACTTTCTCACATATCCATGGGCAGCATGGGGCCACAGCAGTACATGGATTTTCACCAAAAGCTGATTCTGCCTGCAGTACGATCAGATCTTTTGGTCTGGTTTGAAAGACCACCTAGTGACTCAGGCTCTGAGAAAAGCAGGGTGCCCTGACTGTCCCACAAGAACTGAGCCCCTTTTCTCAGTGCTAAACTCTGACTTGGAAGATTACAGTAGTTTATCCAAAAAGTAAACAGCACTTGCTTTGAACTCTGTCCAGAAGCACTGGAAGGGGCTGGCTGGCTGAGGGTGGTTGTGCCTTGAATGAGATTAAATGCTTATGCCATGTCCAGGAGGAGGTCATGCAGAGGTACTAGAGAACCATATAACAATGTTCTCAGAACTCCTCTGAAGTTAAAATCAGCGCTTGTAGATCTTGATTCCAGTGAGCTTGCCCTCACAACAGCCTTCCAGGGTAGGTTTGTTTTATAAAGGTAAGAACTTGCCAGCAACTCTCACCGTAAATGTCTCACAGTGACATTAAAACATCACACGCACCCCTGAAATTTTATATGAAATAGTTGTATGCTGCTTTTCCCTTTGAAAATGCTCAAGGCATTTCAAACAACTTAAGCATCACATTAAACAGCAAAGGAACACAATGGCCCCGGTCACACGGGCCGGATATTGTGTGGGGGAGGCGTAGCTAATTGCCCCGGCACAGTTTGATGCGCGATTACGCGATCAGACGCACCAGCGGCACACCACGGGTCCTTCCCTCGGTGCTGGCGGGTAAACGAAGGACCGGAGGGGAATGCCGCGCACCGGCGCAATCACACCACAGGCGTCTGGAGACAGCCCGTGGCAAACGTTTACTAGTACCTTGGAGGTACTAGTTTTTTAAGGTGCATTGTTGGCGGTAAGCCACGGGTGCGCTCCACTTCCCAGATGTTGGGGTGTGATCGCACCCGGATAATCCGCCCACCATCCGTGCCTCTCCCACGGCAACTCTGCCGTGTGACTGGGGCCAATGAAATAATAATGGCTGCTAATAGGAGGGAAGGAAGGTAGGCCAAAGTGCCTAACATTTAACAGAACAGGAAGCAGGTAAACTTCCACAGAGAGGGCATTCTGTCATCAGGATGTCATCGCATTAAACAGGAGAGGGCAGATTTTATATTCCTGGAAGCTACTTAACTTTTTTCAAGAGCCAGTCACAAAATGGCAGCTCATTGGATGGAGCCAGTCACAAAATGGTGGCTGATTGGGTGTAGCTCAATGCTAACGTGTTCAGAATTACAATGCTTCAGTGCAGGTCTGCCCAGTTCAGGTGCAGAAAACTTTCCTCTGTGTTCATTGTTGTTGCTCTCACAACATAGTCATGGTTTCTATCCTGATAGGGTTTTGTAACTGTTTTGAACAACCCTTTTAAGTAACACACTCTAATGCTACATTGCAATATCCTTAATAAAAGTCTCTTTAGTTTCCATATTTGATTTGCTAAATGACACGAAGGGTTGTCAGCTGAGAAACAGAAAACCCAAGTCCATGTGGACACCTAGAATTAGTTGCATTGCACTTTGGAACCTGGTGGTTTTCAAATACATGTATATTTGTATGTGTGTGTTAGAGCCTTGTTTAGTTAATGTGTAATTTTATATTTAGAATGTTGATAATTTTATTTTTATTATTATTGTAAGCAGCTTTTGGGGGCCCACACTGGCACCTGGGTGGAGGGGGTGTAGGACTTACAATGTATAAATTAAAGATATAATAAGTAGAAAATGTATTATGAATGGATTTTGGCCATATGTTTTTGAAGACATATTCTGGATGTGTCTGAACACACTTCAATCAGTCCTGCCTATTTATTTTTTAATTACATATGAGGTGGGGAGGGGATCATTTCTGGAGGAATCAAAGACTAATTAGCACATATGCTTAAAAACAAGAGAACTAATAAGGGTCATTTGCTTTGCAGAAATACAATGCGATGTTATTTTGGTCATCAGCTCCACTCTGAAAACAGTCATTGCTATGAGCATTAGCCCCCCCCCCCCAGTAACCAGTATCCCATTGTTATCATTTAATAATTATGAGAATAAAAACAGCACAGGTAGATTACACAGGAGCTGCAAAGAGGGCCCTTGATGCCCCGGTCACTTGCTCCTCAGGAGTGCCTGTCATTTTCCAAGGAAATAGGTGGCACAACATAGATGTTTAAAAGTCAGCATCCTGAAAGACCCTTGATTGGGATGTGCAGTGTGCCATTTGTAAATTGTACTGTAAAATGTCTATCAATAAAAAGGTGACAAAGGCCAGCAAGTATACGGTAACTTCCTTGAGTTTTTAATGTTGTGATTTCTCTTCCCCCCGCCCCCACTCTAATGCTTTGACACCAACAGTGGCCGTCTGCTGCCCTGTTCAAGTAAGGGTTGCTAACTCTGGGTTGGGAAATTCCTGGAGATGTGGGGGTAGAACTTGGGGAGGGCAGGGTTTGGGGAGGGGAGGGGAGGAAGCTCAACAGGGATGTGATGTCATACAGTCCACCCTCCAAAGTGGCCATTTTCTCTAAGGGAACCGATCTCTGTCTTCAGGAGATAAGTTATAATTCTGGGAGGCAGCCCTAGTTCAACCAAACATTTGCAGGTACTAAAGGGCATTGAGAAGACATCTACAATGAACAGTCTAGATAAACACAACTGAAGCTGCATTATATCAGTAGAGGCTATTGGTCTATCTAGCTCAGTATTGTATAGTGACTCAAGTGTTTTATTGCTATTAAGTACTTTAAGGCTGCAAGACTATGTACATTTGCCCACAAGTAAGTGCCATTGGGGAGCTGCGGTGGCTCAAGTGGTTAAGACGCGGAACTGCAGGCTGGAAGGTCGGTAGTTCGGCAGTTCGAGACCCGAGTGCCGCATGACGGAGTGAGCTCCCGTCTCTGGTTCCAGCTTCGGCCAACCTAGCAGTTCGAAAGCAAGAAATTGCAAATAGATAAATAGGTACCGCTTCGGTGGGAAGGTAACAGCGTTCCATGTGCCTTGGCGTTTAGTCATGCCGGCCACATGACCATGAAAACATCTTCGGCTTGGAAACAGAGATGAGCACCGCAAGCCTAGAGTCGGATTCGACTGGCTTTCGAGCAAGGGAAACCTTTACCTTTAAGTGCCATTCAGCTCATTGAAGATTACTTCTAAGTAAACATGGTTATAATTCTGTGGTAATTCTTCCAGTTATTTCAGTGGAAGAGTTAAGCATATGCTGGTTCCCTTTCAGGACTGTGAGGATTTTAAAATGCTTAACTTTGGGTGGATTGTGTCTCTTTTGATGCCTCTTTTAGGCTCTATAAAATATAATTTGTTAGACTACCTGTGTAATTCTATACAAATTGACTCTTTTCTAATTAGTTCATTGATTTCAATGAGCGTAGACACTGCATAGGTTTAAACTGTATATTATGTTGACTGTAGTTATGATTTTAGAAATGTTAAGATTTTTTTAAAAAAAAATAGAAATCTGTAACTACAAAGCTACGATAGATTTGTTAGGTTTTAATGTGCCAGAGGACTCTCTGGTCTTGGGTGACCCGTTCCTCTCATCAGGCCAGCAGGGGGATTTGGGGGGCGTTCTGGGAGTGGGCAGGGATGGACGCCACGCGATGCACTGACGTCACTCAGAAGTGACATCAGCACGTCAGTGACATCAGGGGTCGATGCTCTGCTTTTGGGGCAAAACTCTATGGTAAAAACAGCCTCAAACCATAGAGTTTTCCCCAAAAAGCAGAGCATTGACCCCCCTTCCACGTCACTGACATGCTGATGTCACTTCCGGGTGATGTCAGTGCATCGCACACAGCATCAGGGTAGGGGGAATTTCCTCCTGCCAGCCAGCTGGCTGGTGGTGGGCAGGAGCCCGCAAAAGCAGGGGGTCCCCCACTCCAACCTGGAGAATGGTATCCCTAATCTGGCCTAGTTCTCACAAATATGGTGGACCTGGGTTTGGAATGTATCACTTTCAAATTCAAAATGGAACACTCATATTCAGAAAGAAACAACAAATTGATCCAGTGTGGTGTCATGGTTAGAGCACTGGACAATGATCTAGGAGACCCAGCTTCAAATCCCCATTCTGCCATGGAAACTTGCTGGGTGACCTTGGGCCAGTTACACATTCTCAGCCTAGCATACCTCACCGGGGCAGGAGTAGTGAATGACATTAGCTACTTTGGGTCCCCATTGTGTGGGAAGGTAGGGTATAAATGAAGTAAATGAATAAAATAAAATAAACATTTCTGCACATAGAAAACTCGATGTCAGGGAGAAAAGTGTTTTCCCTGGCATACTAGTTTTCTATGCATGCTGTCTGCAAAACCTCTTTACAAAGAAGGCTGGTGCTGTGTTATGCCCTCTGAAGGTCAAATAAAGCTGGGGAGACAAGTTGAAAGAGTCAGAGAAACTGATTTGAACCAGCAGCTGTGGCAAAACATGTGCAACATTTAAATATACATTTACATTTTAAAGAAGAAGAAGAAGAAGAAGAAGAGGTGGAGGAGCAGGAGGAGGAGGAGGTGGGATTTATACCCCGCCCTTCACTACCCAAGGGAGTCTCAGAGCGGCTTACAAACTCCTTTCCCTTCCCCTCCCCACAACAGACACCCTGTGAGCAGTGTTCCCTCTAAAGTGAGTTAGTGTGGGCTAGCTCACAGTTTTTTAGCCTCTGGCACACAGATTTTTGTTTTAGCTCAGGAAGGAGGGCTCCGGAGCAAACTGATTTATGCAGCAGCCAAATCGCTCGCTCACAGCTTTAATGCCAGTAGCTTACAAAGTAGAATTTTTGCTCACAAGACTCCACAGCTTAGAGGGAACATTGCCTGTGAGGTAGGTGGGGCTGAGAGAGCTCTGACAGAAACTGCTCTTTTTCAAGAACAACTGTGCCAGAATTATGGGTTGCCCAAGGTCATCCAGCCAGGTGCAAGTGGAAGAGTGGGGAATCAAACCCAGTTCTCCCAGATTAGAGTCCGCGCACTTAACCACTACACCAAACTGGCTCTATTGTTGTCCCCTGCAGAGACAATAATATCATAATGAACTCATTTTGTTTTTCAGAAGATATACAATAGCACTATAAACAAAAAGTAACATTATTGCTTTGTTGAATTTTGATCTGCTACATAACCATTTAAAACCCAGAAATCCCTGGGTGGAAAGAGTAGTATAGTGGTGCTTAGCATGTCATACTAGGACTCGGTAGATCCCAGTGTGTGTGTGTGCATGTGTGCATGTGTGTAGACATACACATATTTTTGAGTGTGCCAGTAATTTTGTTGAGAACATCTGGCAACCCTCCCTATGATTCTCTTCATCAGGAAAAGTTGTCTTCCCAGAGAGAACGTTTATTTTCATCAGGAAAAAAAAAATTCCATTAGAAAAATGTTGTTCTTGAAGTGGAAAATGCGAACAGCCACTTTCTTACTAGTAGTCCATACTGGCCTGTACACGCTAACTTTCACAATTGGTCTAGCCCTCTGTATGGAAAGGAAGTTTACTTGACCATGAGAGTCTAGATTGTGATGATAGCTTGTGTGCTTAAATTCTTACCTTCAAAAGTATGTAGAGTTCAGGGAAGAGTGGGATCACACCACAAGAGAGCCTAGGAATGCAGACATTGAGGACTCCACATTTTGCAAAGTTCTTGCTCACAACAGTACAGCCATGTGCATACTTACATAGACTGCCAGACATTGCTATCAGGACTCCTGGATGCCTCTACAGCTCAGACAAACTGGCCACTCTTTACACAGCTAGACCAAATTGTCCGGGATATCACCAAGACTGGACACATACAGCCAAATGTACGGCAAGCTAAACTTTTGCAAGTCTGGAGAAAGGGGTAGAGGAGCAATAGAGGCAAGGTGGCTGACTTGAGGCTTCTTTTGAGAAAGAAAGGAAACAGATTAAAGGTAGTAACACTGGTGACAGCAATTCAGATCCCACCACAGAGCATTCTGGCAACTGGAGACTGTGGGAAACCAGGACAACAAAGGAAACCAAGGTCAACTGGCAGCCAGCAATGAGATGTGCCTCCAGGTCCAGGCCAGCTATATCAGGCAAGGGGTACAGTCAGGACTTTTTTTGTAGAAAAAGCCCAGCAGGAACTCATTAGCATATTAGGCCACAGCCTGGCAGCACAGCACATTAGCATATTAGGCCACACCCATGCCTTCCCTTGGTTTGCCCAGGCAAGGCCCCTCTTGAAGGGAAGGGAAGGGAAGGGAAGGGAAGGCAGTTTAAACTGCCTTTCCTTGACTTGCCCGGGCGCCCCTGGCCTCCCCTATCCTTCCAGGGGGGCCCTGGCCCACCCGCCTCAGAGTTGCTGGGGGGTGTGTGTCGCTCTCCAGGCCTTCCCTCGGTAGCCACGCACACGCAGAGGTTTTGGCTGTAGTGGGCGTGGCCAACTCTGAAGCCAGCCGGAATTCCGTCCCTGTGCGTTCCTGCCCCAAAATAGCCCTGGGTACAGTCACTCAGTGAACTTTGGTCCAAGGGTTGGACATTCTGAGGCCAGAATTACTACCTCCTAGCATAACTTTCTTTGCAAGGCTCTGTTCCAATCATCGCATGGAGGTTGGGCATGGGGGACAGCGGACAGTTTCCCTCTTTCTACATTTCGGCTATTCAGCCATAAGCAGCTTGGTTTTATGCACTCTTGTTCCACTCTATTGCAAGCCCCGTCTGAAGGACACATGTTCATGCAAAGGCTGGGGGGGGTTCGAAGGAACTGTTTCAATCACAGCCATCTCTTGTATAAACAGGCCAAGGGCCTAATGATTTCAAGGTAAAGCTTTTTTTATTATTAGGACAATCCAGAGAACTTTTTCAACCCCTGCTGACATCACTGTAATAAATCACCATCTTGTCTTGCGGTAGAAGAAAAGCCAAAATACTGTCAGGTCTGATTTTTTCTGGCTACTCAAATCTCATGAACAAACCATGTGTTTTTAATCAACAAATCTTTGTTTTGCATTTCTGGAACCCCAGCACTCTTTAAATAGTTTTTTACCAGAGGGATATTTTAAATTCAGCACACTGCTTCCTTACTGGAGAGATTAGGAAATAGGACACCACATTACAGGTTCACCAGGTTTGTCTTGGTTTTGGGGAAATTTGTTTTTGTTACCATGCTAGATGGCCTGGGGGGCTTCCTGGTTCTTTCCCCTGGCATAACTGGACAGGTCCCGTCCCCCGTCCCCCCCCCACACACACACTCCAGAAAAGATGATCAACATTTGTTGCTTAAGTTGTAACATGAAAATCAAACTTGGCCACAGCACAGAGGCTATAGATCTGTCTTTCTTCCTGGTGGAGAGGTGCCCTGCTTTGCAGGAGAAGAAACGAAGGCATATGAAGCTATTAGGGATTTCACTTCACTCAACCAGTCAAAAGAGACATCATGTTTTTGGGAATCCTCAGAATGGTATCTTGCAGGTTTTCAACAAGTCATACTAGTTTTGATTATGTTCTTTCCTTCAGTGGTGCCTTCTTTCATCTGACTTCTTCACAGACTAGGGAAGGAATATCTTTGTTCCCCCATCTTGATCTACTTCCCTTTATTTTCCAAATCACACTGCACCACACGGAGAGCTGGCACTTTGGTCCAGTCTGCCATTTAGAGCCAGTTTGGTGCAGTGGTTAGGAGCACGGACTCTAATCTAGGAGAACTAGGTTTGATTCCCCACTCCTCTGCATGCAGCTGCTGGTGTGGCCTTGGGTCAGTCATAAGTTCTTTCAGAGCTGTTCTTGAAAGAGCTCTCTCAGCCCCACCTACCTCACAAATGTCTGTTGTGGGGAGGGGAAGGGAAAGGGATTGTAAGCCGCTCTGAGACTCTTTCAGGTAGTGAAGGGCGGGATATAAATCCAGTCTCCTCCTCTTCCTCTTCTTCTTCACATATGGAAGACTGGAGACTCTGTCCCAACAGATTCCACTTCTCTGTCTTATTCCCTATTTTCCCCACATTTACACCTTTAGCTTAAAAAGTTACTCCTGCTCGAAACTGGAGAAGCTCTGATTGATTGCTGGTTGTTGCTGTTCTATTGTTTTTTTTATAAGGAATATGCTCTCTCTATATATTGGTGCTTTAATTTGATATTTCCTGGTATTTGCTTAGGATAAGTCCTCCACCCTAGCTATTGTACCAATTCCTCAATAAACTCAATATGCCTATTTAAATCTTTAAGTCAGATCTGTCATGTTTGTCTCCTGCCAAAATGTGCTGCTCACAGCCACCTCTTTCAGTAAAAGATCCCAGATTTCTGATCCCTGCACAAACACACAAACTAATTCTGAACACATGTTCACATGTTTGTGGGGGTGTGGTAACATGTTTATAGACTGCCTTGTCAACAACTGCCATTCCCAGGGCAATTTACAATTTACGTATTTAACGCAATATCATATCCTGCTAGGCAACCAGCAGGAGAGTCATGGTTGGAGGAGATCAGTGACAACGTAATGATGTCACCAGCAAAACATTGGTGGTTTAACCATAGAGTTTTGTGATCATGGTGTCTCCGGGTAAATAAAACCATAGAGTTTTGACTGAATGCTAGCACATCGCCGGCAATGTAGTGACGTCAAGTCCAGTCACACCAGATGCGATGTCTGTACATTGGGACATTGACAGTCACACACACCCAAACCCATTTTAATTCCGCCACCCAGCTGAGTGGTAGCAGGAAGGGCCCGCTTGAGATGGGAGATTCCCCACCTCCAGCAGCAATATGACAACCTAATACCCTGCTTCTCCTGCCCCTCCCAAATTGGGACTCGAAGAGGCTCATTAAAGCATGAGTAGAAAGTATATTTAATATTATTCAAAGTTTATTCGCTTAAAATGATCACACCATTAACACAGCAATAAAAGCCTGACCTTTAACAATCTTCACTTGTCCTCCTGAACAATTTAATTTTGCATAACTTCCTAAAGGACATGCGGGGCGATGCCTTCTTCATTACAACAGTGCAATTGACTTCAAAGGACTTAGAAGGACGTAACTAGAGTCTCCAGACTACAGAGATCAGTTCCCTGAGAGAAGATGGCTACTTTGGCGGGTGGACACTATGGCTTTATATTCTACTGAGGTCCCTCCCCTCCACATACCCCACCCACCCCAGGCTCCACTCTGCATATTTCCAAACCCAGAGTTGGCAATGCTAGGTGTAACTGTGTTTCAGACTGCACTGTTACTTCAGCACCTAATGACTTGACTTTGGGTTACATGCTCTCTAAACATGAGGTAGTACAACCAAGATTGGCTTTTATTGAAGCTTCAACTAATGGACCACCCACAGGTAATCTCCAGAACTGCTAATATTAGGCAATCCATGTTTTTCTTTGCTTTGGCTCTCTGCCTTACAAAGGACCTGTGTGTTCTATTCAATTTTTGAGACAGTTTCAGATCAATGCATTAAAAAAAAAAAAAAACTTCTGTAGGACAATATCCGTTGCTGACTTCTCTGTCCCAGTAGCTTTTGGAGGCATCCTAAAATCTGCTTTTCACCTCGCAAACTTGCATTTAAACACCTACACACCTTAAGTACTTACTGCTGTTGTTTGGGGGGATTTTTTTTTCATTTGATGGACAAGTAGGGCTACCTGCAATTATTGGGAGATTAATCATTCTGTCAAATATTCCTAATCAGGTGGTGGTGGTGGTGGTGGTGGTTACTATTGCAAGGCAAGACACCCACTGCAAAAGCACAAGGTGGATCAGGCTATTACAGCATCAGTGACTCCAGTATCAAGCAGATGAAAAAGAACATTTTGCTATGACCATTCAGGCAGTGATTCTTAGTATTTGAACAGGCTGTTATAAGAATATTGACACCCACGTTTTCATCTGTGAAATGTTGGACAGACTACATCTGGGTGCTCTGTAGGCCATGAATTCCAAGGAGCTTCAGTGCCTAATTCAGAATGCAGTGTTGTGGTACATTGTTCATCATTGTTCATATCTTTGTACTATTCAGATTTCAACACAGACTTTTTGTCAACCCTGCAATGCTTAAACCCTTGTTCTTGACTGAAAATCACCTGCACATTGGCAAGCATCACTACAGAACATCCAAACATGCTCAATGGGCATTAAACATGTTGGATGAACAGATGCTCACAAAATGCCTATCTGTGCACATGTTCAGGTCTCTGCCCTCCCCACTCTATTTCCCCAAGCCACAAAGTTTGCCTTTCATACTGGGAGAATAATCTAACAGAAGGGATAGCAACTCCAATGTGAACTTAACTTTTCTATACATTACTCTTCCTTATTTTTCTTAGCAGGACTCCCTGTAAGTGTCGAGGGGGGAAGTAGTTTTTGTGGCCTCCCAAACTGAAACAGAAAACTACAATTCCTATCACCCTCCAGAACTCGGTAAATTTTGAGCATTGCACTCACCAGCTATCAGCTGGCTGCCTATGCAATGATTAATGCCGCCAAATGCACAGATGAAGATAGATTTAAAATACTGCTCACTTTAAACTGTGAACAAGTCATCAACTGAATGCTCGACTCCAGAGAAAACTGACATTGGGAGCAGGATAAATTTGGTTTTCTAACATGCTATCTGTGAGGTTGACAATATCACTACTTGCCAAGGTGCTGTATTACTCTTCCATAACTCTTTGGAATTAAGTTTATTTAAGAAAGGGGGCTGGGGGAGGATCTGCTCTTGAAGCGATGCTGCTTTTAGACTCAGGGACTATTTTCTGCTAGGAGTGTTCATTTGCTATAGCAAAGTGTATAGCTCTATGCAAACCAGGGCCAAATTAAGACACGTCAAGACCCTAAACTATGTTGCCCTGACTTGGATAGCCTAGGCAAGGCCAGTCTTGTCAGATCTCGGAAGCTAAATTGAGTCTGGCAAGAAGTTGGGTGGGAGATCTCCTTGGAATGCCAGCAGTCAGGAGGCAGGGGCAGGCCTATTCCCTGTCCCTTCCCTGTGTTCAGCCTACATCGTCAAGGTCAGGGAATTCCTGGATATTTGGCGGTGGAGCCTTGGGAGGGAGGGATTTGGGGAGAAGCTATATTGCCATACAGTCCACCCTCCAAAGCAACTATTTTCTCCAGAGGAACTGGTCTCTGCAGTCTGGAGACCAGTTGTAATTCCGGGAGATCTCCAGGCCTCACCTTCAGGCTGGCAATTCAATAGTCGCATTCTCTCAGCCTGACCTTCCTCACAGGACGGTTGTTAGGTATGGCTGCCAACTCTTAGGTTGGAGGATGGCACTTGGGGAGGTAAGAGTCTGACAATGGGAGGGACCTCAGTGGGGTACAGTGCCACAGAGACCGCCTCCCAAAGCAGCCATTTTCTCCAGGGGAACTGATCTCTGTTGCCTGGAGATCAATTGTAATTCTGGGAGCTCTCTAGGCCCCACCTGCAGGTTGGTGACCTTACTTTGTAGGGGTGTAATGTACTCCGCCATTACCACGTGCGCGACCGTTGAGCCACGCAGTCAAGCGCTAGCCCAAAGCTTCGCTCAGCATGAACAATAGCCAAGCGGATCCTAGCCCGCACCAATCAGAGGGCCAGGTCCGCAGCCGAGAGCCTATGAGACTCTCGGCTACTGTAAATAACCTATAAGGTGAATGGGGGCGTGTTTTGGTGGTGGGTTTTCTGTGCTTATATACCGGCTTGCGAGCCGGCTTACTTTGTCTTGTTCTTGCTTAAATAAAGTACTCTTGCTGAAATCACTCCACGTTTCTGAGTACTTTTCAGTAGGAGTGAAAATGGCTTTCTGGTAGGGGTCCTTATGTTGACTTCCTCCTAGCTTTTTTATTAGTGGGCTATAGCTTGTGCTAACGTCTTACTGGGTTAGATGGCTGTCCCTCTGTCGAGAGACCCTGTTGGGCTTCCGGCTTCAGCCTCCAGAGATGTTGGCTTGCATTTTTTCTACTTCTCCAATCATACAGTGAAGGCTCATTCTTCCAGAGTCTGGTTTCAAGGTCATAACTGAAATGGGAGATACCTGGATCCTCTTTCATGTCACTTTGGATACCTTCCCCATCTAGCTAATAAATGCAATGCGTTCTGCCCACTTGGCACAAATGTCAAGGCTCAGAATAAATCTGGAACAGAACCCGGTGCAAAGACATTCATAGCAACCATGGGATGACTCCACACCCAGTGAGAAGGCACGGCTAAGGATCTGAGCGATGTAAGACAAGTCCCACATGCCGCCACACAAGCCACACCCCACAACCTGAAACTTCTGCAGGAACAGACAAACGATGAGGTCTGACAACATGATGGCTCCTTCCACATGGGGATGCTACCTCTCCGCAAAGGAAGGGAAAGCCATTCTTTAGCAACATCCATATATTAATTTTATGAGGTTCCCAGGCCATAGAAGGCTGAAGAAGCGTCTGTGATTGGACCCTGAAGCGGAGAACAAGCAGTGTAACTGGCACGGTGAAGTTCCCATGGCTCAAAATGTTCCAGTTGTTTAACATATTCAGAATGAGCAATGTCTGCTGGCAAAGCCAGATCTGCCTCTAAGCTGGATAGACTGTACGATGGTAGCCATAAAGGCACATCTGGCAGGCAAGCTCCAACGTTAGGTCTCTAGCCTGTAGACATCATGAAGAAATAGACGCTACACCTGTCATCTATGTTTCCCTATAGCCCTGAAAGCTCGTCTTTGCATTCGAATGGGCAAGTCTGTCACGCACCTGACTCCAAAAATAGTTTTAAAAAATGAACATTTTTAAATTTCACACCAGCAGCATTGTGTGATGTACTCTCAAAGTCAGACATCCTGTGCTGCCCTACCCGAAATAGCTAGAGATGGCAAGCAAGGGACAACAGTTCTGTGCACATTTAGTACCCACCGGCAACTGGTGTGCTCAGCGAAGAAATAACAATGCAGATGGAACAGTTCCAGTTCAAAACTGTACCTTTGCCTGCTCTGAGTAAATCTTTCCTTCGTAAAGCAAACCAGCCACAGAGCTCTGGACCCCATGGGCATCCTCCTCCCCATTCATTCGCCAAAGGAATGTGCGGCTTCCCCTCCCCCTAGATTACGGATGAACTTTCCCCTCTCAATGAACTCCCGTTCGCTCCGGCATCTCCTGAGCACATCTGATGCAGAGGGGCTGATGGTGGCTCTGGGAAGATTCCTGCCTCCCCCACTGCCCCCGCTAGCAAAGCATGAATACAACTTGGAAACATGCACTTCTGTGACCCCTCTCCCACACAGCCGCAGGGAGATCAAAGCCCTCTTCGGGGATTCAAAGCATGTGACGGGCAGGTGTCCATCCCCCTCAACAGGCCGATGATGAATCAAACAGCCTGACCCACAAGGAGATCAAACAGGACTCCCACTGGCTTTCGGTTAAAACCAGCCTGCAAGCTCCCCTAATTAAAGTTTCCTTCCCCACAAGCACATACACACAGACTTTTTTTTTCTGCGCTGACCACTGTCCCATGACCACCTCTCTCTCCCTCGCCTTCATCCCCCTTCAAACAAAGGTCGCCTAGGAGTTTTGAGGAGGGGAAACCACTCTGAATTTTCTCTGAATTTTCCAATCAGTTGGAGCCAAAATACTTCCGCTTTTACATGGTTCCATTCATCCACGACCCACATGTATATAAAACTAAAGTCCTGGTCTTAGAAGAATCCTAGATTCTGGGAGCCATTTGTTGGGAGACTTGTCAACTCAGGTACAAGACAGCTAAACATTTGATACATGTCCTTGTGTACGTCATTCTGATGCACAGCAGTGGCCACTGAAACACAAGTCTGCCATTCCCTATGGATGTATGGGGCATGTACGTTTCACTCTAATATCTGAACAAAGTTTGAGTCCAGTGGCACCTTTAAGACCACTGGACTCAAACTTTGTTCTTCTGCTTCAGACTGACACGGCTGCCCACCTGACTCTAGTATCTGTTACTGAGTATAAACTTACTGAGTATAACAGAGTTCGAGTCCAGCGGCACCTTTAAGATCAAGAAGGATTTCAGACAGCCTAAATATTCCGTTTCAGGAACTGGTTACTAATGTGTTGTTTTTTTCTGTCATTTCAGACCGATCCATTTTAGTAACCGGCTGTTAACGGAATATATTTGCCTGTTCATACAATGCCAGTTGTCTCCCGTTTGGGAAGCATGTCTGAGGAGTTGTTGACGAAAACTGCTTTCCTCAGGTCTTCATTCCCTTCTTCTGGATCTGAATCACTACAGTGGGCTGTGTAAAATGCCCCGTAGCGCTTCCTCCAGTGACTTTTATTTTGCGTCCTTTCCCCCCCAGCACGCAATCTCTCCTAAAAAAATTGTTCTATTGGGAGCGCTATAACGCTGTAACAGGATGTAAAATCGGTGTCATAGCGCTCCCAATAAAATGTTTTTTAAAAACCCTCCCAATAACAGAAGCCATGCGGTTTAAAAAGGTAATGTGAAATCGACCCAACAAAGTTTTATTCAAGGTATAAGCTTTCATGTGCAAACACACTACTTCAGATACATTGAAGCTACCAGTCCAAACATATAGAAGGTGAGCAGCAAATTAGCATAAGCATAATAACGAAGAGAAGAAGAGAAGAGAAGAGATTGGATTTATACCCCGCCCTTCACTTGGACTCTCAGAGCGGCTTTCAAACTCCTTTCCCTTCCCCTCCCCACAACAGACACCCTGTGAGGTGGGTGGGGCTGAGAGAACTCTGACACAAACTGCTCTTTTTCAAGGACAGCTGTGCCAGAGCTTGTGACTGACCCAAGGTCACATTAGCAGGTGCAAGTGGAGGAGTGGGGAATCAAACCCGGTTCTCCCAGATTAGAGTCCGCGCACTTAACCACTACACCAAACTGGCTCCCATTTAACCACTACACCAAACTGGAAATAAATATACTAAATCAGAGCTAGATAGGCAGATGTACCCTTCTTAATTGTAGAATGCTGAGAGTAATTAACTGAGACCCTGAGTATGTGGAGCACTGTAAGAAGGGTCCGTGTGGCTAGGGTTACCAGCATCAAGCTAGGGCTTGGAGTTTTCCTGGGACTACAGCTGATCTCCAGGCAACAGAGATCAATTCTGCTGGAGAAAATGGCAGCTTTGAAGGGGAGACTCTGTGGCTTTGTATCCCCACTGAGCGATGCTCCCTCCCCTCTCCTCAGACACCACCCCAGATCTCCAGGAGTTTTCCTGGGGAAAAGAACCTCCTACAGAGGAGGACTTACCTGAAGCACCGCTGCAAGCACGGCCGTGGGATCGCCGCCGCACCCGTCGTCCGGATCAATCCAGGTTCCCTGCCGAACTGTGCATGCGCACACATGCGCAGTTTGGCTGTCACGCTCTTTCTTCAGTGGCTTCCCCCCGGCATCTGATCGTGCCGGGGAGGAAGTGTGCAGCGACTCAGGGGCTCTATGTGATCCCACCGCCGCATCTCTCTTTTGGTGTGGCTTTAGAAAGCCGCACTTTGCCCCTGCTATTCCCCCCATGTGGCAGGGGCCAGAGCCAGTTTGGTGTAGTGGTTAGGAGCACGGACTCTAACCTGGGAGAACTGGGTTTGATTCCCCACTCCTCCACATGCAGCTTGTGGTGTGACCTTGGGTCAGTTACAAGTTCTCAGAGCTGTTCTCTCAAGAGCAGTTCTCGAAAGAGCTCTCTCAGCACACCTACTTCACAAGGTGCCTGTTGTGGGGAGGGAAAGGAGATTGTAAGCCGCTCTGAGACTCCTTCAGGTAGTGAAGGGCAGGATATAAATCCAAGCTCTTCTTCTTGTTCTCTGCATCTTCACCCATCACTAGCTAGATAGAATAGAAACTGTCACTGTCTGTATGCTGCACGATCCAGTATGTATTTCCTAAATAAAGCAGTTCTTAGGCCTCGGTCACACGGGCAGGAAAATGCGGGGGGGGGGAGGCGTGGCTGTTTGCCCCGGAGCAAACTAACGCGCGACTGCGCGATCAGGCTCCAGGTTGAGGTCCCGTCGAGCTCCCGTGGTTAGGGGGGAGGTGCCAATCACACACGCGGCAAAGAAGCGGAGCGGCGCAGCAAACGGGGTTGTGTTTTGTTTTTAAAACTTAAATGTGCACATGCCCCGTTGGGTGCTTGTGTGCATCCGTGGAGACTTGGGGGAAAAAAAACCTTTTTGCGAGGGGACATGGGCGGGCGCCGGAACTACCACCGGAAACACGATCAGATGCCCGCCCTTGCCCCGCAGTTTCCGGAAACTAGTACCTCCAAGGTACTACTTTTTTACCCCGCATCTTTGGCGGGAAGCCTTGGGTCCAGAAAATCCGCCTATCTTCCGTCTCTCTAGCATGCCTAATGCTCCGTGTGACCGGGGCCTTATTTTCTTTTAAACCAATAAGTGGCTCTGTGTAACTTTGTAGTCTTACAAGCATATGATAAACACAGGAGTTCTGCTGCATTTTGAGCTTTCTGTGCACTGTGCAAAATTTAACAAGGGCTCTGGACTACCACCCCAGCTCTCCCAATAATCTCCAGGCCCTACCCTCCAAATCTCCAGAAATTTCCCAACCCAGAGTTGGCAACCCTGGGGGGGAGGGAGCTCAGCAGGGATGTGATGCCACAGAATCCTTCAGCCTCCAAAGCTGCCATTCCCTCCAGGGGAACTGTTTTCTGTAGTCTGGAGATCAGCTGTCATTCTGGGAGATCTCCAGGTCCCATCTGGAGGCTGGCAACCATATGGCATTTCAGGCAGTAGGCTAGCATAAGCTACCATCAAGCTCACCTAAGAACAGCATGGGACAGTCATGATATAATGCAGATCAAACTAAAATGTTTCACCCATGCTAAATAATGCAGTTTCAATCCACTTCAGCGACCGTTTTCAAGCAGATTTTGCCATTTCACACAGTAAAATCCGGTTGCAAAGTGCACTGAAAGTGGATTGAAAGTGTGTTATTTAGTGTGTGTGTGAAAGCACCCCTAGTCTTGTAATTTACCTCCAGAAGTGCCATACACCAGCACAGGACTGAAGCCTCCTCCCCCTATAACCCTCCATTCCCTTTTCCCTCTGTGCACTGAGATTATTCAAGCGGGCTCTCTTTCAAGCACCCCTACCATATGAAGCACCATTTGAACACTTACAGTCTTCTCAGCGGCAATTATGGGATTTTTACTTGGCCTTTTCCTTGCTAGCATTTGGGAGGTACTTTAAATCTTTACTGTTTTATGTATGTTTTAGTTGTTAGCTGCCATGGCCCTTGTAAGGGCAGAAAGGCAGGATGTGAGTTTTGTAAATAAATAAATAAGATTATTTTTAATTTTTGCAATGCAAAATTATAAACATATAGTGCATGTTTCAAGGTTATCTTAAATATTAGTATGTCAACATGATATAAATAAAATTATTTTTGACAAACCATACTGCATATCTTCTTTTCTACTCCTGCAATACGTCAGTTTAGTTAGCAATCCTATGGCCCAGATATTCTCTTTTAATGGCAGTGATTTCCAGTGAGTAATCAATACTCATTTTTGCCAATGTTGCCAATCGAGTTATTAATACTATAATGTCTTCTAAAATGTTCTCTCTCAAATACTTATTGACATGAAATATTTATATACTAGCCTTTCTTTCAAGGCGGGTTACAATAATATATAAAAAAGGAAGAAAATAAACATTAAAACAGACTTAAAAACATAAGAAAAGCTCTGCTGGATCTGACCAATGGTCTGTCTAGTCCAGCATCCAGTCTCACACGGTGGCCAACCAGTTCCTCTGGAGGGCCAACAACAGGGCATAGAGACCAAGGCCTTCTCCTGATGTTGCCTCCTGGCACTGGGATTCAGAGGTTGACTGCCTCTGAATGTGGAGGTTCCCTTTAATCACCATGGCTAGTAGCCACTGACAGATGTCTCCTTCATATTAAACCAATCTAGAAACACCTTACAACACAAAAAGTATCATGGAAGGTGGATTGTTGGGAATGTCCTCATTTGTGTTTTTTTAATTATTCCCAGCAACTGCTATTCAGTGGTACAGTGTCTCTGAGTGTGGCGGTTCTAGTTAACTATCATGGCTGATAGCTGTTGGTAGTCTCGTTATACTGTAAGAAGAACACAACAAAAATAAGACACTTCTAGTGCAATTCTAAATGGTTACAGCATTCTAAGCCCACTGATTTCAATAGACTTAGAATAGTAAAGGTAAAGGTTTCCCTTGCTTGAAAGTCAGACGAATCTGACTCTAGGGGGCGGTGCTCATCTCCGTTTCCAAGCCAAAGAGCCAGCACTGTCCGAAGATGTTTTAGTGGTCATGTGGCTGGCATGACTAAATGCCAAGGCACATGGAACGCTGTTACCTTCCCACCAAAGTGGTACCTATTCATCTACTTGCAATTTCTTGCTTTTGAACTGCTAGGTTGGCAGGAGCTGGGGCCAGAGACAGGAGCTCACTCCGTCGTGCAGCACTAGGGTCTCGAACTGCTGAACTACCAACATTCTGGTCTGCAGTGCAGTGTCTTAACCTCTGAACCACCACGGCCCCAGGAGACTTAGAATAGTGTAAATCTATTTAGGATTGTACTGCCTGGTTTGTAATTAGGTAGCAAAAACAACAACAGCAACAACAAAAACCCTTATGGAGAAGGATCAGTGTTAGTGGAAAATTTGACTAGGCAAACAAATTATGCCCCCCCCCCCCAATAAACGCAATATATCGATTTCAATTTTTTTCCCTTCAGGCCTAACTCTTCCTCTGCCTTGGCTGTGTACCTGGATAAAACATTAACACTGCCACTGATGAGATTGTGGTTTTATGTCTTTGAAGCATAAACACTGCATAGTCAAGTAATGCTACACTGGATAGCTATAAGCTCTCTAAACAGAATATCCATCAGTGGTCACCCTAGAATGAGCACCTGGGTGCCTGGCACTTAAATTCTAATTAAATTAAAATGAAGAAATTAAGTAAATGTAATCATATTGGACTGCCATTTCGGTTTGTGCTGCTTCAAGTTGACATACCTGTCTAAACCCTGAGTTGTCTTCCTGATTGCACAGTCCTGGCAGGGAATTCCCTGCCCCCAGCCCCAATCAGTTGCCCCTGAGAAACTGAGGAGAGGGAGAAAACAATGGCCACCATAGTGACACTCTAGGAATTTCCATTAGTCTCTCTACCGTATTTACCATAGCAATCAGGGAAGTCCTATAGTGCCACCCAGAAATAACATCACATCCTTTCCAAATTCTATCCTTCCGCAAGCACCAACTCCCAAGTCCCCCAGTATTCGCCTAGCCAGTTTTGAGAACTCTAACTTCAAGTCCTCTTTAGGTTCCCTCACCAGAACATATTGAGCACCAGGCCTGTATCCATGAAAGAGATTATTGGAACTTCATTCTGGCCTGGATGAAATCAAAGGTCTTTACCAGAGAAAAGAAGAGTAGGTTTTTATACCCTGCTTTTCTCTATCCTAAGGAGTCTCCTCCCCTTCCTCAGCCAGTTTGGTGCAGTGGTTAAGTGTGCAGACTCTAATCTGGGAGAACCGGGTTTGATTCCCCACTCCTCCACTTGCACCTGCTGATGTGACCTTGGGTCAGTCACAAGCTCTGGCACAGCTGTCCTTGAAAAAGAGCAGTTTGTGTCAGAGTTCTCTCAGCCCCACCCACCTCACAGGGTGTCTGTTGTGGGGAGGGGAAGGGAGAGGAGTTTGGAAGCCGCTCTGAGACTCCAAGTGAAGGGTGGGGTATAAATCCAATCTCTTATCTTCTTCTTCCCCACAACAGACTCCTGTTGAGATAGGTGGGGCTGAGAGAGCTCTGAGAGAACTGTGAGTGGCCCAAGGTCACCCAGGAGGCCTCATGTGGAGGAGTGGGGAATTAAGCCCAGTTCTCTTGATTAAAGTCCACCACTCTGAAGAACTATACAACACTGATAAAGAGCTTTCAGAGGAAGACTAACCTTACTAGGGAAATTAATTTCATTTAGCAAAATTTGGAATAGCATATGGCCTGAAAAGATATGCTAATAACAAGGTATCTAACATATGAAAGTTATCCTGATTAATTCTTTTTTAATTATTCTTCAGGGATCGGCAAATAATTTCCCATCATCTAAGTACAGCTACCTTCTTCTTTTACTTTCAGACATGGCTACCTAATACATTTGTTTAAAAAATGTTTCACATTACAAAAAGCATTAATCTTTCCACACAATTGAAACCGTAACCTCCACAGTCTGAGTTGTGGGGAATTTTAAAAGGCACCCAAACCATTCTCCAAAGACAGCTGTTCTCAGGGCAGGCACTGGTAGAATATTCTTGTTCTCATACCAGGGGTTCCTGGAAAAGCCCTCCATCCCCAATATCACACACTGCTGAAGATATTTGTTCTTTTAGAGTCAAACTCCACATTAGTCTTTTTAAAGAGCTGGTTCCAGGTTGCCTGCAGCCACACAGCAGCTGTGGGACAGGGCTTCTATAAAGAGAGAGAGAGAGAGAGAGAGAGAGAGAGAGAGAGAGAGAGAGAGAGAGAGAGAGAGAACTGGCTCAGAAGGGCTCCTGCCTTACCCCACAAACTGTTTCCCTGCACATAAACAGTGTTTGTGGGGGGGAGTTATTCCTTCACTTTTGCTGCTCACAGCAGTGTTTCCATAAGGGAAAATTACTGGCGAAGAGGCAGAAGCCCTTCCTCCCTTAGCAGTGGCATTCTGAACCTCTTTGGTCTCTCCTTTGTGTGTGTGTGTATGTGCCCGTGCCTGGAAGTCATGGTGAGCTCTGGTGACTCCTACTGGGACATGGAGGACATTCAGAGAAGTGGCTTAATAGCCTGCCTCTGTCTCCCGACCCAGGTATTCTTTAAATGTCTCCCATCCAAATACTTGTCAGGGTTGGCCCTGCTTAGCTTCCAAGATCTGACAAGACTGGGCTTACCTGGGCTACCCAAGTAGGGGGGGGGTCTTTTTCTTTTTTTTTAAATAAGCCATTCCCTTACAGCAGTGTGGTGTAGCAGTTAAGAGGTTTGGACCAGTACTGGGAGACCCAGGTCTGAATCCCCACTCATGCCATGGAAGCTTGCTGGGTGACCTTGGGCCAGTCACACACTCTCAGCCTCACCTACCTCATAAGGTTGTGAGGAGAACATGGAGGAGAGGAAAACAATCTAAGCTGCTTGGGGTCCTACTGAGGAGAAAAGTGGAATACCAATGAATTAAATAATAAATACGAATTAAATAACCAAAGTTGGATCTGGAAGCCAGATCTAACTCATTTAAAACATGAATGTGTAATTTGGCCTTTGGGTATATAGGCCACAGCATGCCTCAGTGTTCACGTGTATACCTCCATATACAACGACAAATTGTCCTACATGGTGACTCAGTGTTCACGTGTATGCATTTAAGTTGCCGCAATGCCACAACATTAGGCTATGGTGATCATACATTCCGCCAGGCTTTCGAATAGGAGCCGCCGCCACCATTATTCCACCAACGTTCTTTCCATCACCGCACTCTACCACCGCTGGTGCGGGTATCATCGGGGGTGCGAGACGTCCCTGGCGGATGACAGGGTTGTGGGGACATATATTGTTGCTGTTCTGTTCTAACATCTTCAGAACACTATCTTGGTTTTAGGATTCGGAGTGTATTGGAGCATCGATATTTTTATTTTTACTATTTTTAACAACTGTATTATGCTGTATTATTGTATTTTTATACTGTTCTGTTGTTTAAATTTGGCATCTATGCCCTTGTTAGCCGCCCTGAGCCTTCAGGGAGGGCGGGATACAAATCTAAAGAATGAATAAATAAATAAATGTCCTTTATTAAACAGCAAAAGTTTAATAAGGCAAGAAGAAAGGATGGAACAGAGACAATGAAAATCAGGACTGTTCCTTCTAAATAGAGACACTTGGCCTACGTGACGAAGGTCCTGCTGGGAACTGGACTTCAGATTTCGGCTCCCATCATCACCCTATTTATTTTCCCCTTGTTTCCCTATCACTTTTGAACTTGATTCTACCTGCTGGGATCTCAGTGGTTCTCATAGACTATGTTCTGATGACTTGCAAAGGGTCATCTGTCACTCGGAAGGGGTCAAAGCTGGAGCAGTCATACAGGCTAAATACTTGAATGGGGCACGGGTCAGCTAGGAGACTTACAAATTGTTGAGCTGTCAGTGCCGGGTGTGATTGATGATAATGAATGAGAGCCAAGCCGAGATGCAGCCTTCAATCATGCACACATGCCTTCCGCTTTGACGCTGGCACTAGCACAAACCACCTTTCACAGCCTCTGCGTGACCTCTTCCTCCTTCCCGGCTCACAGGCCATCCGTCAAACACTTGCCCCAGGGCTGACCTTTCTCCATAAAGGAGCTTGTCTAGTGGCACCATTGCTTTCCAAAAAAGCCCTGTAAGGGGAGTCTTATTAATACTGGCTAGAAGACATTGCACTCTCTTCAAGACTCCTTGGCTTGTGCCAAGAAGGAAAGCCACAGAGAATGCCAACTTTGTTAGAAATGTGTTCCAGAAAGACCCCAAGATGCACCCGGCAGGCTATAGGTTTAAGTAGATAAACACATAGGTATGTGTCTCTCTGTACAATTTCCCGACAATTTACACAGCTGCTTCCAATCACCGCTTTGATGTTCTCCATCTCTGTTTTCCTAGCTGATGGCTTCTCCACATGGGTTCTGAGGTCGGGATGGGTGAACTTCAAAAGCTTGGGAAGTCAGGTTCAGAGAAGTGGTCAGAAGTTCACAAGTTTCTCCATTTTAAGTCTACAGAGCAAATTCACGGGAAGTCACCAGTTCTCCTAGCTTGCAGGATGAAAGGAGGCTTAGCAACAGAGTTAACACCTGATGGCTTTTAAACCAGCCCTTTCATTTTCTCTGCAAATCTGCCATTTTAATGGGGGGAGGGAACTGGAGCTATAGTGCACAGCTTTAAATTTTTCCAAGCAAATAATGAGTGGCTGGTTATATTAGCCTGCCTTGGAGCAGTGCCAATCAGCATACCTTGAAGGGGCAATAACTGGGGTGGTCATATTCTCAAAGGGAGAGGTCAGTCCTTTAAGCATTCTGCAAAACAGAGAAGTTCCAGAGGGCCAGTTTATCTCGTTCATTCATTCATTCATTCATTTTATTATTTAAATGTATATATCACCCCTCTCCAACTAAGTGGTGCTTGAAGCAGTTCACAACAGTATAAAACAGACATAGGTCCTGGTAATACGGGCCGGAAAATGCGAGGGGGAAGCGTGGCTGTTTGCCCCGGAGCAAAATAACGCGCGGCCGCCCGATCACACGTCCTGTCGAGGTTCCGTGGTTAGGGCAGGAGGTGCCGATCACACGGCTGTCCTGCAGCGCTGCAAAGTAGTGGCGGGGCGCGATCACACCAGCAATCGCTAGGCGCCGCTTCCGTGGCAATCGGGAATTTTTTTTTCACCAGAAGGTGAGCATGCGCATGATTGTTTGTGCGCATCCTGTGCAGACTGAAAAAAAAAAGTAACCGGTTTGCAACGGGACTAGGACAGGACACGATCAGACGCCCGCCCTTGCCCCGCGTCCTTCGGAAACTAGTACCTCATTGGTACTAGTTTTTTAATCCGCATCTTTGGCAGGAAGGCACAGGTTAGCCACAGGAGCACTACGCTTCCCAGATGTTGCTGTGTGATCGCGCCCGGAAAATCCACCTATCATCCGTCTCTTCCGTGTGAACGGGGCCATAGTAAATGTAATTAAAACAGTATAAAAATACAAAGTATAAAAAACAATTCACAACTGATCAGGGAGGATCCAAGATTAAGCCCCACAACAGGCTCAGCCGGGAAAGACCTGAAGGCAAAGCTCAGACTTACAGGCCCTGCGGAACCTAGGGAGGTCATGCAAGGCCCAGGTCTCATCTGAGAGGCCATTACCCCAGAACAGGGCTGTGACTGAAAAAGCCTTTGCCCTGGTGGATGTCAAATATGCAACCTGAGGACCCAGCACTACCAGTGGCCCATGAGATTATGACCACAGCTACCGAGGAGGGTCATAAAGGGAGAGGCAGGCCTCAAGTATGACAGTCGGTTCCAGACCATTTAGGGCTTTAAAGGTCAAAAGTAGGCTTGCCAGATTGCTGCCGGGTCTCACCTCAACTGCCGATCAGCTGGCTGGCAGGGAGACTCACTGGGGAGGAACACCTGACGTAGTAGCGATGACCTGGAATTGAAGTAGGCATGTTGGGGACATCAGGGCAAAGCTCTGGTTTTGGGGTAGAAGCTAATTCTATGACAGAATTTTTGCCTGAAAACCAGAGCGTCTTCCCGATGTGCCTACATCACTTCTGGGTCACGTTGGAAGTCATGTGGGCATGTCGCTGAATTATCGGATGAAAACTCCTGCTCTTGGTAAGCCCGCACCCCCATCCCCCACCGGCTTCCAGGAAAGACCTAGCAACCCCAGTCAAAACCAGCACCTTGATTTTGTCAAGGAAACCAACAGGCAGTCAATTCAGCTGCTCTAAGACAGGTTGTAGGTTGTATATGTGAAGACCAAGGTGTTCCAGTCAGAGGTCCCAGTCAGAGGCCTGGCAGCTGCATTCTGGACAACCTGCTCCTGCCTCTGCTCTGAAGCCTCTGCCACTGCTGCAGTGGTAATGACTTCACTCAGACAACTAGGGCGGGGGGGGCTGTGAGCCAGCAGCCCAAGCAGTCCCCATGGCACAAGAAAGTAAGACCGTGTCCAGTTTGGGCAAGCCTAGAGATGCCAGCCTCCAGGTACCTGGGGATCTCCTAGAATTACAGCTCATCTCCAGACTACAGAGATCATTTCACCTGGAGAAAATGAATGCTTTGGAGAGGGAACTCTAGGACATTGTACTCTATATACTGTACTCACTGTACTGTAAGCTCTACCCCCAAATCTCCAGGAGTTTCCCAACCTGGAGCTGGCAACCCTACCCCCCACCAGCGGCCAGGGAGTACCTGGCAACCCTAGGGGACCCACCTAGCTCAGCCAAAACCCACAGGGACAGGAGGGCACCCACGCTGGCCAAGCCCTACACAGAGTGGGAATGAGAGCACACAGGCCAGCCAAGCCCCATTCTGGGAGGAGAGTGCCTGGAACACCCAAGACCAGTGTTCCCTCTAAGCTGAGTTGGTGTGAGCTAGCTCACAGTTTTTTAGCCTCTGGCTCACACATTTTTGTCTCAGCTCAGGAAGGAGGGCTCCAGAGCAAACTAATTTATGCAGCAGCCAAATGGCTCACTCACAACTTTAATGCCAGTGGCTCACAAAGTAGAATTTTTGCTCACAAGACTCCACAGATTAGAGGGAACATTGCCCAAGACCCATGCTAGGATGAGGGCACCAGGGACAGGAAGCCCCACAGTGGGAGGAGGGCATACAGACAAGCCCCATGCCGTGAGGGGGCTCTCCTCTTTGGGGGGCAGGGCCTAACTGCCCTACTACCAATCTTCTGCATTGCCTCAGTCCTGGGTGGTGTAGAGTGGGGGAAGGGCCCTGCAATCATGGACACAACCTGAGGGCAATCCGCTCGGCAGCAGGGGGTGGCCCACCTCCCACAGTGATTCTGGGGGCCCATCCTCATGTTTCCTTAGGGCCCAAGAATCACTAAGACCACCCCAGGAAACTGACAGGCCCATCATCACCTAATGAGCCACAAGCAGGGCTATTTTGGAGCAGGAACGGACCCACCTCCCACAGTGATTCTGGGGGGCCATCCTCATGTTTCCCCAGGGCCCAAGAAACACTAAGACCACCCCAGGAAACTGACTGGCCCATCATCACCTAATGAGCTACAAGCAGGGCTATTTTAGGGCAGGAACGCACAGGAACGGAGTTCCGGCTGGCTCCTGAGTTGGCCACGCCCAGCAGGAACTCATTAGCATGATAGGCCACACCCAACAGCAGGAACTCATTAGGATTGGCTACATTGGGGTGTGTGGCCTAACATGCAAAGGGTTCCTGCTACAAAAAAAGCTCTGGGTTTTGACAACAAACTAGGTAAACAGAATAAGAAGCAAAAGGTGGGTGTGGCTGGATGACCACAGTTCTGGTAATGTGGGGTGTGGCATAATATGCTAATGAGCTGCTATGTCAGGGGTGTGGCATAATATGCTAATGATTTTCTGCTCTTGGGTGTGGCATATTATGCTAATGAGTTCCTGCTGGGCTTTTTCTACAAAAAAAGCCCTGGCTACAAGGCTGAGTAGGGGACCTGACCTCTGATCTCCCCAGTGCTTAACTGCTACCACACACTGGTTCTGTAGAAGAGTCTAAAGTGGAAGGTAGAGAAATCACCTGCGGAGTGCCTTGAAGCTGAAGGGAAATGAAGATGAATTCCCCAGGACTTTTCTCCCCAATCAGGACCCAAAGCAGCTTGCTTGCACCATTCTCCTCCATTTAATCCTCACAAGAACCCTGTGTGGAAAACTAGACCCAAGGTCATCCAGCAAGTTTTCATGGCAAGAGTAGGGATTTGAACCTGGGGTCTTTTGGATCATGGTCCATCACTCTAAGCACTACACCCTACTGGCCTCGAGAACGCAGAAACGGGATGACTTACCAAAGGAGCGAATGGAGAAAGAAGTGTGTGTGTGTGGGGGGGGTCATTCATTTGCTGATTCTGGAGATAACAGGAAAAGGCACAACAGTTCTCGAACAACAATGGACCATAGATCCAGTTGGTCAGCCGTGTTGGTCTGAAGCAGTAGAACAAATTTAAAGTCCAATGGCACCCTTAAGCCCAACAGAGGTTTATTCAAGGCATGAGCTTTCGTAGGCAAGGCAGGCTTCTTCAGATACATTAGACTGGCAGGCAAGGTTCAAACTTATTCCCAGTTGCTTCCCATAATTAGAAAAGACACCTTTAGACATTTATCTGCTAGTTTGACATATTTATTGCTTTACAACTGTTGACCTTATAACCTTAACTTGTTATTTAGTGGCTGCGATCACACACAATAATCCGCTTTCGATCCATTTTCAATGCACTTTCCAACTGGATTTTTACTGTGTGAACTGGCAAAATCCAATTCAAAAGTGCACTGAAAGTGGAGTATTTAGTGTGTGTGGCTGCAGCCAGTGTCACTTTGCATATCTTGTTCATCATCATGTTGCATGTTAATTTGCTGTTCATTCTCTGGCTATCAATTTGAATATTACCTCCCATTCTAATGTATATGATAAAGTGTTCATGCACACAAAAGCTCATACCTTGAATAAACCTTTGCTGGTCTTAAAGGTGCCATTGGACTCTAAATTTGTTCCAACAATGGGCCATGCTCCACAAAGTACCAGTTTCAGATGAAAGAGCATCATAAGGTGAGGAGACTGAGATGCTCCCCAACTTCATGGCCACGCTCTTTCCATTTGGAGATTTCAGTTTCTGACAGAGGTGTTCACTGATAGCTGAAATGCAGTTGTCTTTACCCAGCTGCACTAATGAAACTCAATAGAACTCTAACTGTTAAGACCGGCACCTATTTTTCCATGAATGACATATAAAGGTCCTAAAAACTGGGTAAAGAGGAACAAAGTGGGAACAGAGCAATGAAAGTGGGTGGGAAAAGAACAGTTTGTAATGATTGTCTATAAAAACAAAAAGGAAGGGCATGTTTATACAAGGGCCCTAACAGCACATGATAGCCCAGCAGTCTTCATTTCCATCTCGGTCTGCTTCAACCATATATAGATGGGGGGGTCTAACTTTCAGAGCAGAATAGACATGTGGGGGCCAACACCTTATTTTCCCAAAGCCCCCCTCCTTTAAGCTGAGCATTACTGGAAGTGCAGCTGGGAGACAAGTATTTGATGGTTAGAGACTGAAGGGAGGCAGTCTTTCCATGCAGACACAGTTCAGATACTTGATCTCTGTAGTCTGGAGATCAGTTGTAATTCCAGATTGGCATCCGTAGGGAGCATGCCCCCTACCTTTTGTAAATTCCTCCTTAGCTACACCTTTCGTATGCAACAGCATGACAACGTTTAACCTCCTTTGTCCTATTCAAGTATGGAGAGCAGGGGACGGGGCTTGTGAATGTTGTTAAGGGAAATCCCATGTCCCCCTTTCCAGAATTTGAAGACTGGGCATAAGTCAGATCAATGGGTTTGCTGCCATCATTTGTGAATGCCAGGGAAGAGGGGTACCTGGGCTCCATTTCCTGTCCACACTGCCCAAATATTAATACCCGTCCTAGCACACCTTCCATTTTTTGTCACACTGCAAATGAAACATCATGCTAAATGATATTGAATTATACCATCAGCAGAGTTCCCAAAGAGTCTCTTGGGAAGACAAAGTGATGCAGTTGTAAATTATTCTCTGTGAACTAGTTGGGAACAAACGGGCACACAAAGTGTGTGCTAGAAGGTCAAAAGCCAAGCTAGAGAAGATTCCTGGAGGGGAAGACACAAGGAGAAGCTGATAATAGAAAGCCTATCTGGTGTAGCAGTCAGTGTCCAACTAGGACCTGGTTGACCGGGATTCAGCTGTCCATTCAGCCACGAAGCTCATTGGGTAGGTGATTCCACCCTACAAAAAATCCACCACCTCACCTCCCTTCATCAGAGAGACCTTTGTCCCACCACATTGTTCCGTAGTTCTTTTGTCTGCTTACTTGCCTTGTCTGCAGTAGTAATCATGATTCCAGGTGCACCAGCATAACAGGTGCAGAAGGGTGGACAAAAGAACAAGGGAAGGGCAGGGAGGACAACACTTCTTTGGTCATTTTCAAGAGATAAAGGATGTCCAGGCTTCCACCTGGCAACACAAACGAGAAAACTTAAAAAACAAAAACAAAACCCATCTTCAATCAACCTGGTAACAAATGCCAGGAGGGGAGTTGCTTTTTGTTTTCATTTCCACTTTTCTTCTTATAATCCTTTAATTCTTTGCATCTGTTGCTCTGTGACTCTCATCACTCAACACCACAAAAACAGAAGAGGAGTTGAGTGGGGATGGGGAAAAACAGGAGCCATCAATTTGCCCATTACAAGTGCAAAACCTCAAAGCAAAAACATGAAGGATGATTCTAAATTTCTCATTGTTGTGGTTTTTGACCCGATAATCCTATTATTCTGATCTCACTCTTCCCTTGTACAAATCAAAATGGAAGATGGGTGATTATTATTTTTTAAATGCCATTTCCTATGTCCTTGTCCTTACCTGGATGGCCCAGGTTAGCACGATCTCTTCAGATCCTGAAAGCTGAGTATGGTTGGTCCTGGCTAGTATTTGGCTGGGAGACCACCAAGGCAATCCATGGTCACAACGCAGAGGCAGGCAATGGCAAACCACCTCTGAATGTCTCTCACCTTCAAAATGCTACGGGGTCACCATAACTCCACTGTAACTTGAAAGCACTTTTCCCCACCGACACCAGTTTCCTTACACAGAATGTTTCCCACAAAATGTACAAGTGTCTCTGCATTATTTGAGCATCAATAACTCATCATCATATAGTCAGCATATATTGTAAGTTACAAGTACTGTATGTGTAGGTACAATGCCTAAATACCATATAAATTGTGTGTTAAAACTGTACACATGTAGACAATACAACACCAATCTAGAGCATCAGCGAGGAAAACAGAGAACTGGAATGTTGGGTACAAACTTAAGCAAATCTCAAATAAAAAGGAATCAGGAATTCTACTCATCCTTTTTTCTTTTCATTTTTTTTAAAGCAAGCGACTTTTATGGCTTTCTGAAGAGTCCCTGAAAAGGGAGGTTGGGCTCATTGGTTCTACAACAGTGATCTCCAGTGTGCTGCCTGTGAGCACCATGGTGCCCACCAGTGGATTTCCTGGCATCTGCTTCTCCCCCAAAGCGTATCTCCCCAAAGCAAAGGGCCATCCTGGCTTCCCACCACTTCACTGGAGCAAGAGGTGCTTCAGAAGACTCCTCTGTACCTGCAGGAAGCAGCACCCATTCAGAAGCAGGCAACTTCATCATAGGAGGATACTGGGCTTGGAACCTCCCACCATCTGGTGACTGGCCTAGGGTTGCAAGGTCCCTTGGACCTGCTAGTGGGGGATTCGGAGGTGAACTTACCAGGAGCAAGGAGAAACACTGAAAATAAATGTGACATGCCTATGTGACCCAGAAGTGACATAGGCATCTCAGGGATGTCAGGGGGTGATGCTCTGGTTTTGGGCAAAACTCTATGGTAGAATTAGTTTCTACCATACAGTTTTGCTCAAAAACCAGAGCATCACCCCCCTGACATGTCTACATCACTTCCAGGTCACATAAGCACATCATGTTTATTTATGGCTTCTTGCCGGTTTCAGGGGTAATTGGGAGGGGGGTGGCCTGAAATTGAGGGACACCCACAGTCAAACATCCCTAGACTGGCCCCAGTTGCCATGACAGCCATTTTGTCATTAGCTGAGCCCTCCATGGCAGCCATTTGTGGTGGTGCCCCCTTCAATGTTCACAAAATTCCCATTTGAATCATAGGTCCCATCCCCATCTCTCCTTATATATAATTGAATAGTGGGTGCCAAAGTTCTAAAATGCCCGCCTTTAGTGTTAGGCCAGAAAAACTGCCACTCAGAAGACAATAGCTGGGTTGAATGGCTGCTTTGTGCAGTCCCGCCCAGCATTCCAAGGTCATTTGCATATGGAAGCTGAATGGACCACACTCCATTCCACACCTCAAACTCCCCCCCCCCCGCAAGGCAGTTGGAATTTTCAGTTGGGAGAGGAGAATGA
>NW_015170901.1:286553-293599 GCF_001447785.1 Gekko japonicus | reverse complement strand
TCGCCTGGCTGGAGTGGCTGCGGGGGGGTCTGGAGTTGGCCAGCCGATGGCGGGAGCCACGGTCGCCCGGGCCGAGATTGGGGGGGCGAGGTGGGGGACGGAAGGCCGATGCCTCCGTTGCCCGTCCCTCTACAGAATCCACCCCCAAAACCTCCAGGTATTTCCCTCCTTAGAGCTGGCAACCCTACATTCCCCTCAGTGCCTGTTGGTAGGCAACTAAGCTTGGTCCTGTCACCTACTTTGGCCTTTGGGAGAAAACACATTGGGGCCAGTCCTGATAGGGTTGCCAACTCCAGATGGGAAATTCCTGGAGACTTGAGGGATGGAGCCTGAAGAGGGTGAGGTTTGAGGAGGGGTGGGACCTCAGAAAGGTACACTGCCATAGACTCCACCCTCCAAACCAGTCAGTCCCACATAGGGAACCATTGTTGCCAATCTCCAGGTGAGGGCTGGAGAGCACTCAGTATTACAACTGCTCTGCAGAAGGGAGGGCAGAAGTCAGCTGAAGTCAAAGGGGCAGATAATGGTAGGTTGATGGCTAGCTGGGAAGGAGATGCGGTTGCCAACTACATGCTGACAAATTCCTGGGGATTTGAGGGGTGGAGCCTGGAGAGGGTGGGGATTGCAGAGGGGTGGGACCTCAGACAGGTAGAATGCCATAGACTCCACCCTCCAAACCAGCCATTTTGTCCTGGGTAACAATTGCTGCCAATCTCCAGGTGAGGGCTACAGATCACTCACAATTACAACTGCTCTTCAGGTAGCAGAGATCAGTTCCTCTGGAGAAAACAGTGGACTCTGTCTATTGCTTTCACAATAGGCTTTACTGCTAGTCTCTTTATATTTGGGGAGGATACTTAAGGGGAAACATTAAAAATGTTAGTTTGAAGAAACAAAAGAGTGATGAAAAAAGACTGATCAGGGAAGCAAGACACATGCTGTACACATTGCCCTTCATAGAACAGAGATAAAACTTTAACTTATAGGATCTTAACATCTCTTTATATTTGGGGAGGATACTTAAGGGGAAACATTAAAAATGTTAGTTTGAAGAAACAAAAGAGTGATGAAAAAAGACTGATCAGGGAAGCAAGACACATGCTGTACACATTGCCCTTCATAGAACAGAGATAAAACTTTAACTTATAGGATCTTAACACACTAAGCTGGGGGAGGAAAGGGGGTAGTGAGAAATATGTAGAGAAGCACACACTTCTTGTGGTGATTCCTGAGGTTCTTGTGGAACCAGTCAACATGTTTTAGATTGGGACCTATTGGAAATTATTGGAAAAGCAAGGAGTCCTGACAGGGGCCCAGATCTGCAGCATGCTATATTATTAAACCTTGGTGCCTTTCCACAAGCTCTACTTTCTCAAACTTCACAAAGCCAGCTCTGAACACAACCCAGATACAAACTCATTTTCCTTTGATACATCTGGCACTGAGGTGGAAAACTGGTGTCAGGGCTGGGCTTTCTCTGCAACTCATTTGATGGAATGTTCCTTCATACAAAAATATATCAGCATATAAAAAACTACCTTGTCAAGATAGAGTAGACCTCTTCCCCTGGCCACCTTCATCTGTTGTGTGCAGAGATACTTTTAAGAGCCATGCTGGATTAGGTCGGTGGTCCATCTAGAAGAAGAAGAAGAGAAGAGATTGTATTTATACCCCACCCTTCACTACCCAAAGGTGTCTCAGTGGCTTACAAACTCCTTTCCTTTCCCCTCCCCACAACAGACACCCTGTGAGGTAGGTGGGGTTGAGAGAGCTCTGACAGTAACTGCTCTTTTTCAAGAACAGCTGTTATCAGAGCTACGGCTTGCCCAAGGTCATCCAGCCAGGTGCAAGTGGAGGAGTGGGGAATCAAACCCGGTTCTCCCAGATTAGAGTCCGCGCACTTAACTACTACACCAAATCTAGTCTGCATCCTGTTTCATACGCTGGCCAACTAGTAGTCCTGAAGGACCATCAAATGGGGCACACATGCTGAGACCTTCCCCTGATGTTGCTTCCTAACATTGGTATTTACTGGGTTTGCTACCTCTAAAAACGTGACTACGAATAGTGGCCATTGATAGCCCACTCCTTCATTAATCTGTTTTTCTATGGAGGAGGCTTCACATAAGCCCAACCTGTCATTTGAAATGCTACAGACCAAACATAAGTCTACCACCACTAGGCTCTTCTCCTTCCATCACAAGCAAACTCCTGAACCTGAATCACACTATCCATGACTGTAATGCCAGCTTGAGCTTGGTCTCCAAATCCCAGAGCGTTTCAGGTCTCTGCTGAGAAGTCCATACTCCATGACACAGAGGGGGACCCAGCCATGTGACTCTTTAATTCAGCCAGCGCCATGACCTCTCTGAGAGACCACACAATGTGCCTGACAGCCGTTTAATGTAACACAATGAAATACTGAAAGGGCTTTGAAGCCTCAACGTGTTGAGGCAGAAATCTACAGGAGATGTTTAATACTAATTCTATTAGGCATCTGAGTTAATGAATCACAACTGTAAGAAATCATGATAATCCAGAAGGCATTAGTGACAGATTAGCTTCAGAGCTGCCATAAAAGTGCCACAATGCTTACCTAGCGTCATGATTAATGCCGGCAATACTTAGTGGCATTATGGCAAGGAATGGGGTAAAGCCTTCTTCATGACAGCCAGCTTTGCGCTGGCCAAAACCACACTGGGGAAACAGAGCGTCGCTGAGGTTGTTTTTAAGGCTTCCTGGGCACACAGCATCCATTCAGCTAGGATACGCTCTCCAGCATTTCACAGACAAAAATGGGGACATTTACAGAATGCCCCTGTTCTCAGACTAAAGGCCCCTGTGCAAGCCCTCCACCCAGTTAGGATCTCTACACAAGCCAACAAAGATCTCTGCCTGAGCCCTCCTCCAAGGAAGGATCTCTGCTCAAGTTGTCTGCCCAACAAGGATCTCCGTACAAGCCCTCTGATTGCCAATTCTAGCTTGAGAAATTCCTAGTGATTTGGGGGTGCACCCTGGGGAGGGTGGGATCTGGGCAGGGGAGGAACCTTAGCAGGGTATGATGCCACAGAGTCCACCCTCCAAGGCAGCCATTTTCTCCAGGAGAAATGATCTCTGTTGTCAGGAGATCAGATGTCATCCCAGGATGTCTCCAGGTCCCACGTGGAGGTTGGCAACCCAACCTCTGCCAAACCAGAACCTCTATGCAAGTTCTCTTGTTAACAAGGATCTTGACTGAACTCATTTCACCAATAGGATACAAGGCACCTTACAATTTTGCTATTCCTCTCTAATTATTGAGTCACGCTTGTTATCATCGCTTCTGCTTTTCGGCTTAAAATCTGTGCTCAGCCTGCAGAAAGAGAAGTGGTATAGGAGATTAGTGATGAGCAACATCTTGTACACTAACATGTCTAACCAAATCCTGGCCTTCCCTTCAAGAAGGCTCCATTTTTAGCAGAGAAGTGGTGGAACTGTCCACTTCCAAGCTGTTTCCACTCCTGTGGAATTACAGGCATATGTTAGTGAAGGAAAATTCACATCTTGAACCCTGGAGGTAGAAAAGTGATTCCTGGGAATAGGCAGCAGAAAGGGGCAGGTGGAGAAAGAGTTATGTGCCCCTTCCCTCCTCACCATTTCTGTGCTCCCAAACTGCCCGTTCCAAAACCTTAACTATCTTAGAAAGAAGGGGGTAACTAGGGTTTTGTTATGCATGTCTTGTCACAGTTGTTCCTCCTTAAGACTAAGTGGCCATGGATAAAAGGAGAGATGAGGATGGGATTACGCAAATGGAGCAAAAAGTGGTGTGGTAAGAAGTCCTACTTGTCAGTTGTGGTCCAAATCTTTCTTTAGTAATCCCGTTACAGCTTGTTCTTTCTCGCACCCCTTCTCCAAGAAGTTATGAAATGAAAAGTCCATCTTGGGTATTGCTGCCATAAATCTATTTTGCTACCATAAGAAATCAAAGTAAACTATGGTGTCAATACTCTGCCCACCTGTTAGCTTTCAAACATCAAGGAACAAGGAGTGAGTGCAAAGTCAAACTGCTGAGAAGAGTCTCGGTATAATGGTACTATATCAATGTTTGATCTACATCCGTTTTCTTTAAATGCCTCTGTCATCCTTCAGCAAGGCCCTTTCCAAGTAGTAAGTCACCCACTGGCAGGTACATTAGCTGTGCACCAAATGTTTGCATGCAAACATTCTGGATATGAAAAGAAGACTTTCAAGAGGTCCAAAATTACTCCCCCCCCCAAAAAAAAGCCCTCCATACAAACATACCTTTTTTTCAATTCTGCTCCTATATATTTGCAGCCATAGCCAACCACATCATTCCCTGAGCTTGTCTCCTTTGCTGTGTCATCCTAGCCAATCAGGGATCACATAATGAGGGTAATGATGGTGAAATGCTAGGTAGCCAATCAGATTTGGCCACACAATAATGTCATGATGCCAATTCAAAATGAGGTCAATACTTCCCAAGAAACTGAAGGCCAAATAAGTCCCCACTGAACTAAACAAAATGCCTCATTGCAGCGGTGGGGGATTGTTTTCCTACCTCTTTATTGCTCAGGTTTGCTTAATTCTAAAATGGGCACGTGCCAAATTGCCTATCAAATTACCTGCTGGCAAGTAGACTGAAATTAGTTCATCTGTGCATAGTGCCTCCATATTTGACTTATAGCCAAGCAAAATGTGGGTTTAATCACAAGAAAACTGAACATCATGTTTCAGCAAAAGATACCAGGGCCCTATCCTGGCAGTGGATGCAGAATCACTTTGAAACTGGAAAGGAAAGGAAAGATGCCAAGCCAGCCTATACAGGAGAACTCAGTTTTGCATTGTGACAACCACCTAAACATGAAAGGTGGTTATTTTTCACATGTCCTATTCATAAGCAATTGGCACATCAAATATTTTAACTGTATAAAAACTAGTAGCTAATCCACATGTGATGTTGGTACAATGCGGTCATTCTGTGAATTCCTGTCATTTGCAGCTTTCTACATTTCAGTTCCCAGATCTATGACATAAAGGTGATGTAGGCTGACTGAAATGTTGTGCCCTGGCATAGCTGAAAGGCATCTACTTCATGTTGCACTTACAACCATGGGAAACAGCCTTGGTTTCTCAAAGGAGCATTGGGAAATTATTATGAGTGTGAAGACCGTGTCTCTTGTAGCAGAGTATTCGTTTTCGAGACTGAAGGAGCACTTCTAAGAAGGTCTACTCAGAATTAAGACTCATGTTCTTCAATGGGGTGTATTCCTCAGAAGGTGCCCTTAGGATTGCCACGCAACTCACTGGGCCAAACTAGAGGAAATATGTGGAGTGCTTTTCAAGGGTCTGTGTTTTTTTACTGTACCTTTACTATGCAATAAAACTCAAAACAAAGCTGTATTTCTACTATGTCCTGATCTGGATGTCTCAAGCTAGCCTGATCTTATCAGATCTCAGAACCTGAACAGGGTCAGCCCTGGTTAGTATTTGGATGAGAGACCACCAAGGAATACCAGGGTTACTAAACAGAGCCAGGCAGTGACAAACCACCTAGGAATATCTCTTGCTTTGAAAACCCTATAGGTTCACCATAAGATTATCACCACCATTTCTACTATGGGAGGGTGACAGTGTCTGAATTTAACTGAAGCAGACATATATGTGGGAAAGGGGTTCTTAACCCTTACTCTGTGTAACACTTTCCTGATCAATGGCCCCGGTCACACGGGCCGGAAAATGCGGGGGGGGGGGAGCGTGGCTGTTTGCCCCGGAACAAAGTAATGTGCGGCAGCCCGATCAGACATCCCGTCGAGGTCCTGTGGTTAGGCCGTTAGGTGCCGATCACACGGCTAGTCTGCAGTGCAGCAAAGAAGTGGTGCGGCGCAATCACACCTGCAATCGCGCGGCAGCCCGATCAGATGTCCCGTTGAGGTCCTGTGGTTAGGCCGTTAGGTGCCGATCACATGGCTAGTCTGCAGCGCAGCAAAGAAGCAGCGCGGCGCAATCACACCTGCAATCGCGCGTGCCGCTTCCGTGGCAAATGGGGTTTTTTTGGTCTCATCGAAGTTTGCGCATGGGCATGATCGTTTGTGCGCATCCTGTGGAGACTTTTTAAAAAAATCCGGTTTGCAACGGGACATGGGCGGGCACCAGATGCCATGGGTTTCCAGCGGAAACGCGATCAGACACCCGCCCTTGCCCTGCATTTTCCGGAAACTAGTACATCGTATGTGATGGTTTTTTACTCCACATCTTCGGCAACAAGCCACAGGTTAGCCACGGGTGCACTATGCTTCCCAGATGTTGCGGTGTGATCGTGCCCGGAAAATCCGCCTATCATCCGTTTCTTCAGCGTGGCAACTTCTCCGTGTGAACGGGGCCAATGTTGCCCAATCCATGCTTCTTTTCCTTTTGCGGGGGAAAAGAAAAGATGGGTGTAACCAGGGATCATTTCGTAGAAAAAGAGCTGCAGGAGCTCATTAGCATACCTTATTAGCATATGCCACACACCCTGACATCACCGGAAGTGTGCACCAGCCCCTCTGACAGGCAGAAGCACCTGGGATCCATTCTTTCCCCCCTCTCCCTTCCCTTCGCCTCCAAGTCGGGCGAAGGAAAAGGGGAGGGGGAGGATCTCAGGGCACTTCTGCCTTATTATAGAATCATAGACTCATAGAGTGGGAAGGGACCTCCAGGGTCATCTAGTCCAACCCCCTGCACAATGCAGGAAATTCACCAATACCCCCCACACACCCCAGTGACCCCTCTTCCACGCCCAGAATATGATTTTTTTTTTTAAAACACTCCAGGATCACTGGGGGCCAAACTGGCCTGGAGAAAAATTGCTTCTTGGCCCCAAAGTGGCAATCAGCCTTTCCCTGGGCGTGTAAGAAAGGGCCACAAGAACTAAGCACTGATGCAACCCTTCCTGCTCTACCTCTCCTGATTTGCCTAAGTTCACACAATCAGCATTATGATCCTTTTAAAGTTGAAAGCATGATATAAATGCAAAGGACTATTTGTAAGATTATCTTTAAGACACAAGA
>NW_015170901.1:256493-285121 GCF_001447785.1 Gekko japonicus | reverse complement strand
AAAGTTACTTTTTTCCCACCATAGAGAACAATGGAGGGGATAGGGGCAACCTGTTTGGGGGCCCGTAGAATTGGACCCTCTGGTAGAATGTTCTTCAATCTTGGTATCTTGGGGAGAGGCTCCAGGCGCTGGAGAGGCTCCAGCAGCTACCCTATGAGTTTAGAGCCTCTCCCTCAAACCCCCTCCCCTCCAGCCCCCCAAATATACCCTATGTTTTTGCCATTGACTTCAATGGCCCATAGGATATACTGGGGCTGAAATTGACATTCGGCTAGCCCTTTTTCAGACCCAGGCTTCTAGTGCTGCCGCCGAAAACAGCGGGGGCGGGGGCCATAACACCCCGGGACTCAGGGAGGCAAGGGAACATTTCACACACACACACACACACACACACAGACGGGTGTCGCAGCTGCCACCGAGAACAGCGACGTATGCTATAAGTTTTTAAAGAGCCCCTCCCGAGAGCTGGAGGAGCCCGAATGGCCTCTAGCACATGCGAGAGGTGGAATTTGCCCCTACAAGTCCAAGGCCACCACCCCGGGGCTCAGGGAGGCAGGGGAACTTTTCGCCCCCCCCCCTACCGTGTCCCAACCCCTGGGCTCCTGATTGGCGGAGCGGTGCTCCAGTGCGCTCCGGCAGGAACCGAGGCCTGGGTGTAACCACTGTCTTTTCTCTCACAGGTGGGAAAACAACGAGAGGGGAAATTTTGATCAGGAAAACAACTTCACTGCTGTTCCCAACAAACTCTGAGCTTCCCAAGCTACAATAAAGTTCTAAGAAAAACCATGAGACACACTCATATCAAATCTAACTTGACCCTCTTTGAGGAGGGAAAAAACCTCTGTGCTGTACCACTTCAGAGTTCAGGCGCAGGGCAACACAGGATGGAATAATCTTCCACGCTAAAAGAATGCCCATACTTGGAAAACCAGAGTTTTCTCAGTGAGAACATATTTGCGTTGGTTGAACTTCAGAGTCCAGTTCAAGGTCCTTAAAGCCTGTTCTAGGTGCTCTCACAAGTAAGCATTCTGTTGAATTTAAGAAGTCACAAGCTTCTTCTTATTCCTTTGGTGGGAGGAGGCTTACTGTACACAGCAGAAATGGGAGATCAAGGAAAGGGGGGAAGACAAAGACAACAGGGGTGGTGGGCACATTAAATGCTCTCCTGCCTTGAAACTTGAGGCAATTGATCAGAGCACATGACAGGGTTGGGAGATCAGACAGGCCACTGAGCAAGCAACTGACAGCTGAGCAAGCTCTGGGTAGGCCTCCTGGTGACCTTGCTATGACCTAGCATCTCGGGGCTGCCCCTTCTCTCACAGTGCATAAGCCCATTCCTTCTCCTTTCATGAGGGTCTTTTAACGTGGAGACTATTATTGTCTTGTAGGCTTTTTTAAAATACCAAAGGTGGGGCCTCTAGCCTTGTTCAGGTGTTCTTCTGGGTCCCACCAGGATCCTGCATGCTAGCCTTGATGCCAGCACCCATGAATTCAAGCATACTATTTTCATGGAGCCTGCTTATGCATGTCAGAAAATATGTACCCTGCTAAATGTAGACATCTAAGGAGGATGAAAGCAATGTGGTATAGCTTGATCTTGTCAGATCCTGGAAGCTAAGCAGAGTTGGTATTGGAAGAGAGACCACCAAGGAAGACTCTACAGAAGAAGGCAATGGCTAACCCCCTCTGCTTCTCATGTGCCTTGAAAGCCCCTTGCTGGAGTTGCCATAAGTTGACTGCGACTTGACAGCCCTTTGCACACAAAAAAAGATAAAGAGGTGATTCACCGAGCAGAAGACATACATGTTGGCGACTATGTGTGACCCGCGCATCGTGGGCAACATCACCAAGTGGATCAATGAGTTCGATCATTGGAGAGATGCGCTCTCCCAGCAGGTTGAATGCAGGCAGGCCAGCAGGGTTAAGTTGCCGGAAGCTGAGGAAGTGGATGGTGAAAGCAGCACAGCTGTTGGTCTTCCCCAACCTCCCAAGCTAGGCCGTATCCCCCCCCAAGGCCCCCACCACCATGGCTGGGGTTACTGTTAGTCAGCTGCACTTGATGGCACATTGACTTAAGGATAAAGGGCTGAAGGATGAAGCCATCACTGGCTAGAACAACCAGGTGGGCTGGGGAGGGTACACTCTTGGTGCTGAGCTGCATCCACCAAAGCTTTAGCTGCTGGAGGAGGAAGATGAGGGTTATTATCACCTCTCAGCACTCTTTTACATGCAGGCAAGACAGCTGTTGTGGCACAGGAGTTAGAATGTCAGACTAGGACCTCAGCAACTGGGTATGAATCTGCGCTCTGCATGGAAGCTTACTGAGGGTGACCTGAGTCCATGCCCATCTCTCAGCCTAGTCTACCCCACAGTGTTGTTATTGTGAGGATAAAGAGGAGGAGGGGAGAATGATGTGATCAGGTGCTTTGGGTCCCCACAAGGGAGAAAAGTGGGATATATACAAAATACAGTGAAGGGAAACAAAGCTGGTGGTCATGCTGGCCAAATCTGGAGACAGCATGGATTGACTCAAAACCCTGGCCAGCCATTTGCTGGGAAGGAAGTGGAGGAGGAGGAGTGGAAGGGGAAGGCAAAGAAGGAGAAGAGTTGGATTTATATCCTGTCCTTCACTTGGAGTCTCAGAGCACCTTCCCTTTGTCTCCCCATAACGGGTGGGGCTGATAGAGCTCTGAGAGAACTGGTCTTCAGAGAACAGCTCGGAGAGAACTGTGACTGACCCAAGGTCACCCAGCTGGATTCATGTGGAGGAGTGGGGAATGAAAACTGGTTCTCTAACCAATATTAGAGTCCGCCACTCTTAACCACTACTGTTAGGGCTGTTGATTTGAAAATAACTAAATATGTAAATAATTCTTTGCTTAACCCTCTGTTCACTTCATAAAAATGAAAGTGCCATGTAAATGTTACGTACTGTTAAAAGAAGAAAGAAATATATGGGCACAATTCAATGGCCCCTTTCAGACAGCCCTTGTAATCCATTTTGGTAGCCTGTTGCTAACGGATTTTTTGTGTCTTTTCAGACACAGTGGTTTTAGCAACCGGCTGCTAGCAGGTTTTATTTACCTTTTCATACAAAGCCGCTTGTGTCTGGTTAGCAAAATGAGGTTGAGCTATTCCTGAGATAAACTGCTTTATTCCATTTTCACCTCTTCTTGGCACTTCTGAATTGCTGTAGTGTGCTGTTTAAAATGTCCGCAGCACTTCCAACAGCGTCATGCTTTTCCCCCGCCCTTTTTCACTGCACAATCTTTCTCAAACTTTTTTAAATGTTCTAAGTTGAGCCCTACAGTGCTAGACCAATATAGCACTTCAGTGCTACAGCAGCACCATTGAGATGCCTTGGCAACCATTGAGATACATTGAGATTGCAGCTGATGTTACATGGACACCGGAGAGAAGTAGCTCAGTGGGCAGTGGCATCAGTAACTGGTGTTACAGAAGTTGCTAACCAAAGGTGTCTGTAGCAAATGTCCTGATGGTCAGCCATCCATGCAGCCCATGAATGCCCAGATGCAATTGGCTGGTAAGTGACTTGTTGCCAAGAAAATCTCACCAGCTGCCCAATGAGCTACTTCTCTCCTGTATCCAGGGCTCTTTTTGTAGAAAAAGTCCAGCAGGAACTCATTAGCATGATAGGCGACACCCAACAGCAGGAACTCATTAGCATATTGGGCCACACCCCTGACAGCACAGCTCATTAGCACATTAGGCCGCACCGATATGTTACCAGAAGTGTGGTTATCCAGCCACACCCACCTTTTGCTTCTTATTCTGTTTACCTTGTTTGTTGTCAAAACCCAGGGCCTTTTTTTGTAGCAGGAACTCCTTTGCATGTTAGGCCACACAGCCCTAGTGTAGCCAATCCTAATAAGTTTCTGCTGTTGGGTGTGGCCTATTATGCTAATAAGTTCCTGCTGTGCGTGGCCAACTTGGGAGCCAGCCAGAACTCCGTTCCTGTGCGTTCCTGCCCAAAAATAGCCTTGCCTGTATCCATGTAACAACAACCACAATCTCAGTGTATCTCAGTGGTGCCAAGGCATCTCAATGGTGCAGCTGTAGAGCTGAAGTGCTATATTGGTCTAGCGCTATAGCATTCAACTTAGAATGTTCTTTTTTAAAATTTGAGGAAGATCACCCCATGAAAAAGGGTGGGGGGAAAGTGTAGCACTGTTTGAAAAGGCCAGGTCGCTTCAGAGATGGCTCATTAACAGAATGAAATTCACTGTATGAAACCTCCGTCCCAGTATTGCTACACTCGGAACCAGGCCAACAACAGATAACATCCAGTTTAGAACGGAAATGTGAAAGGGGCCAATGACTACCAATGTCAAGTTATGCATTTCATGCAATCCTAGATCTAACACCACAAATTGTAGTGATTTTCAGCAGAATCAAATCAAGCAGGCATGTGATAGGATAAAAAAATAAAGGAAATACATGATCCCCTAGTCTTATACAACTATCTCTGTTTTCCTCTATGAAATGCTGGACGGCAGAAGATAAATCCATGTAGGGACTGAACTGCCGTCTTTCTAATGTGGTCCTAAGCAGAATTATACCCTTCTATGTTCCATTGAAGACAATGGACTTAGGAGGTTATAACTCTGCTTTGAACTGCACTGCAAGTCCTGATGTTCATGTGGTCTATGATTCATCTACTTGACATGTGAGCCCCCCTCACCATGTATTTCAGAGCTGAATATTTCTTTTGTCTGAAGAATGCCGTGGAGTCCACCTTCCAAAGCAACCATTTTTCCCAGGTGAACTGATCTCTGTCACCTGGAGATCAGTTGTAATAGCAGGAGAGCTCCAGCCACTACCCAGAGGTTGGCAACCATAATACTGACCTTTTTCCCTTCATAATTGGTTTTTAAAAGGAAAGGGGGTAAAGGAATCTGTGCTCCCCACACACACACCAAATTTGTACAAGTTACCAAAGTGAATTACGGGGAGGAGGGTTGCGTGATTAACAGCCTTCCTGCTTTTCGACATCTTGGTCATTACTCACTCCAAACCTGAGGCTTCTCAGTTACATAGCCTGGCGCAGGCCCACCATTTTTTTCCCAATGACTGAAAACACATTCTGACAGAAAACAAACTTTTGATCCCCGAGGCTTGGCACGCCTCAGGTCCCTCACCATATTTAATCAATGGGAAGCTAAACACTTTCAATCCGTGATGGCTCATTTGGAGAAGGAGCTCTGGGCCTTTGCTCGTTGCCAGATGTAATAACTCTCCCCTTTTCTTTTCCGAGGACTACTTTTATAATTTTGCTATTTTTCAAAGTCAGGCCCATCTTTTGAAGAATTTTTATTGGATTTCCTGCTAGACATTGCCGAAGATTTTCTTTTGCTGGCAGAACTATCAAGCGGAACTAAGGGGGAGGAACTCAATCATTGTCTTGGAATAGGAATTATTGTGAATTTGGAATTCTCTGTTTGTTTGCACAAATAAGTGAGCAAAAAAAACCCGTGGCTTGCCAGGGCTTCAGCTAGCCTGTGCAAAAGATATACAAGAGCAGGGATATGGGACACGGTGAAGGTTCTGGGAAGGGTAGCACCTATGCTTGTGAAAGACACAAAAAGGGGTGTCAGTTTAGCAGCAGAGAGTCCAGGGCTCAGGTTCACACACAGCCATGAAACTCATTAGATGAGCTTCGATCAGCCACTCTCAACCCAGCCTACCTCACAGGGTTGCTGTGATGAGAAAATAGAAGAGGAGTGAATCATATGTGCCACCTTATGTGTTTTATAGTAATCTGTTCATGAGTTTAAGCTTCCTTTCCTCTGTTCAGGATTGGAGCGTCCTGTGTGGAGTCAGCAAGGAACTTTTCCTTTGTCAGAGAATCAGGGCTTGAACCGGGAGCCTCAGAGTCTGAGTCTGGAATCATGGCGTCTGCATATTCATGCAGACCCTGAGAGAGATGAACTTGGTTCCAGCTGCTAACAGCCAATTTCACATGCGGTTAGCAAGAAATTGGTGAGTCCTGTATTGTAACCAAACCCAACAACAAATAAGAATGTATTTTCACGACCAACAGGCGTCCTACCTCAGAGTCAGTTGTGCTGCTTCCAGGCACCAGAGCCTGGCCTATTTAAGAAAAACAGACCACATATGGTCTCCGGAGTGCAGTGTCTTCTTAGATTCCACTGCATGCTGTTACTAGGCTTGCCAGGTTAGCAGGAGACCTTCTGGGAAAGCTCAGCAATAGCCCCGCTGGCACCCGAAAGACTGACAGGAGAAAATGTTGGCAACCGGGGAGGGGCACATGCCAGCCCACAGAGTTTCTGCAAATCCCAGAACGTCCCAGGGCATCATGTCCAGTGTTCACCAGAAGAGATGTCAGCAAGCTGGCACAACACTGGCACACTAGTCCCTGCCCCCTAAATGATAGTGATAGTTTTATCTGCCAAGCTAAACAGGCACCAAGCATTTGATTACACATTCCCCGTGAAAAGGCTGCAACTTATCATTGCAGATAAGTTCACTATCTGTCTAAAGGCCTAAAGAAGCACAGGGGATAAAGCAAATGCATCACCCACTCAGCTCCCTAGGAACTGGACAACAGAAATGACCCCTAGCCTTGAAGACCTGCTCACAAGTTATCGTGAGCACATGTAGAGCATGTACTTTATTTTTTTTATATGTGCACTGAGTAATTCTCATGGTATCTTCAACACATGTACAAGTGAATATGTGATTTGAACCGCATAGTCATCCAGGTAGTTGCCCACAGTTTTATTTGTAAATTGAACAAGTGTTAACTCTTTTTCAAAAACTGTTATATGCATGTTCATGCGGGTTGTACATGCATTCATTTTAACATATGAACAGGGCTTCACATCTATGATGTTCAGTGGTGTGATTCCATACTGTGAGGACTCATCTGTCCATAACAGGATCATGTGGACAGAGGTCAATCCAGGACTGCTTAACAGTTTTGGAGGATGGCCTGCTAATTGCTCCAGATCACATTGCTGTCCAAGGGATGGACAGTTTAAATAATGAGATCTAGATATTTACACATACACTTTTTTGTATTCCTTTTGCACTTTGGATGTTGTCACTGACAGCCTTTTCATTTCACCTGTTTTCGTCACAGAGGTTCCCAATTCTCTTGATGCTTTTATGCTATTTTTTTACTGTATTTAGTGCTATTGACACACAATTGGCATAAATCCAGGCATCCATTTTAACAATAATAATTCTACTAAATTTTGTTAGCACTGGGAGGGGTGTGTGTGTCCAACAGTTTGTTCTCAGTGACATTGCGGTTCTCAGAATGGAAGTGTGCCCATGAAATTTGATGGTATCCATACTGGAGACCAACCTTGGCTGATCACATGAGATGGTCCTGATTGTGTTGTAAAAATCCATACAATGGGGGGGGGCACAGCAAGGTGGCAGGCTACATGCTTTGCATGAACAAGATCCTAATTTCAATCCCTGGCACCTCCTGTCGCTCAAACAACTGGGTGCTGGGGAATCCCTTTCTCTGTCTGAGGCCCTTTAGAGCGGCTGCTGGCCAGAGCAGACGACACGAAGCTAGATGAACCAATGGCCTAACCATGTGTCATTTCGTAGAAAAAGAGCTAGGGGAACTCATTAGCATAACTCATTAGCATATGCCACACACCCTGACATCAGGGGCCCGGCGGTGGACCTGCAAGGCCAGCGGGACTGCGAGGAAGCCCCGCCAAGGCCCTCCCTGGCCCCAGGCAGGCAGGGGTGGGGAGAGGCGGGGAGGAAGCAACTTACCCTCCCTCTTCTCCTGCCTCCTCCTGGCTGAATGAGGGCCAGAAGCGGGGCTGCCGGAAACAGGGGCGGGGCTTTGTCATGTGCCCTGCCCCCCGCACCTCACCCGGGGGAACTGCGTTCCCCCGCGTTCCCCCCCGAAATGACCTCTGGGCCTAACTCAGTAGAAGGCAGCATCCTACAGTCATCAGCCCCACCCGTGTTGTTGCCTTCTTTGTACATCATGTGCTCCTTCAGTGCAGGATTGGACCACACTTGAGCTGCTCCCAGTTAACACCCTCCAACATTCCACAAAATAGGGTGTTCTCTGTAACATCCCTATCCACACACCAAGCCTCACTGCCCAAGCCTCTCCCTGCTCATGACATGGTGCTAAAGGATCTACTCCACCTGTGGCATTCCTTTACTCGGCAACAGCACTGATTTAAAGACAAGAGTTTGTATATTCTTTTGGCTGAAGATGGACTAGAAAACAGCATTGTCCTAAAATATAGTATCAACAGCTCCAGTTATGCTGCATTGGCCTGGATGCCCCTGACTAGCCCAATCTCATCAGATCTAAGCTACACAGGGTCAGCCCCAGTTAGCACTTGGAGAGGAGACCACCAAGGAAGTCCAGGATTGCTACACAGAGGCAGGCAATTGCAAGCCACCCCTGAATATCTGTGGCCTTGAAAACCCCATGCAGAGTTGTCATAAGTCAGCTGCAACTTGATGGCATTTTCTACCGCTGCCACCACGCGTTGCAGGTTGTAGTGCGTGAGAATGAATGTGATGAGGATCAAAGACCTCTATCTGCACTTCACCAGAAAAATAGCACACCTGTAGAAGACAGGTTTGGATTGGGGCCCTGCAAGATCCTTTTAACCTTTACTTGATTTTGCTAATTGAAAGCATGCTCCCTGGGCTGTTAGTTTCATTTTAAATGGGAGAAAAGCCATACCCTTTTGAAAGCCCATCCTTCCCCCCCTTTCAAACTCTAATGACAGCATGGGAGATCCAATTTCAATTACCAGAAATGAGCAGGGGTTGGAGGGTTAAGTCCCCCCTCCCCATCCAAATCAGGGCTGCATGGGTAGAGTGATACAGAATCATAGAATCATAGAGTTGGAAAAGACCTTCAGGGTCATCTAGTCCAACCCCCTGCAAAATGCAAGAGATTCACAAATACCCCCCCCCCCCCACAGAGACACCCAGATCTTCCTCTATTGCAACTGATCTCCAGACAACCAAGAACAGTTCTCCTTGGCACCAGGCACGTTGTTCAGGGGACATTCTAGCATTTGGGTAAAAAACTCTATGGTCACCATAGAGTTTTTACCCAAATGCTAGAGCATCTCATGCACAATGTTCCCCGTGCAATGATGTCACCTCTGGGTGCAACAGGGCTCTTCGGGGGGGGGGGGATTGGTGGCCCCAAAAGCTGGAAAAACCCTGCCTCCATCGCTGGGATAGTAACCCTACTGGCAACCCTAGCAAGAAGGCGCCATTTATGGTTCTCCCTCCTCTACATTTATGCTCCCAACAACCCTGCCAGGTGGGCTAGGCTGAGGGAAAGCGACCAGCTAAGGTCACCGCAAGTAAATTGAACCCAGGTCTCCTAGGCAGATACTCTAACCACAACAGCACACTGGCTAGGAACCCTGAGGACAATCGCAGCCCTGATTGCAGCACTCTGAGCTGACTCCAGCTGTGGTATTCGTGAGCAGGCCGGGCAACTAGACAGGGGAAGGGAGTGTTTTTGTAATCTGAACTTTTGCACACAGGTTTTCCTTATGAGCTCATAGCCTCAAATCAAACGCCTCTTGACTGGTGGTGTGTCCATTACAAAGATCTGAATCTTGCAGCCTGCATGCATTAGGAGTGTTCTCACTCCCACACATTCCCATCGGAGCTGAAAGAATGCCGTCTTCCGCCTGAGGAGCAAAGCCTCTCCTTTGTTCTCAAAGCAGGTTTTGCTGTCTCAAGGTTTTCCTGAGGCTCTTCAGGCTTGCCTCTATCCCCCCCCCTTTTCTTTCTCTCTCTTTCTCTAGTGCTGAGGTTAAGCAGTATGCTACAGTATTCAATAAATTGCTTGGCCTGGCGTATGACAAAAAGAGAAAATGTAATTCAGATTAAAGTCGCCCTCTGGCTAAAGTGATAGTTTATTAAGTAAACTGCGGTGCTGCCAATCAAATCTGCTGGCAAGCGATCCTTTGACATTAATCTTTTTTGATGTGATTTAAGGTACACCTGGGCCTTTGTAGAAGATCTCCCATAATTTCTTTCCCATCTCTCTGGATCAAGCGGCTGAGCTTGGCCTGGTTGACAAATCCCCCCCCCGTAATCCCTCAAAAGATTGAAGAAATGCTCCAAATGCCCCATTAAATTTATTTTCCATGCTTTAAGAGACCCAAAACTATGTCCAATAAATAAGTGTTCCCCATGATTTATTGAAATGCTGCTCTGATTTAAAGTTATAGGGGGGAAAATGTCGCCCTTGGGAGTTTGAAGACCAGCTTTGCAAGTGAGTCCAGATGTGCCGCTTCTAGATGGCGAGGAGGAGGGACTACAAGAGGGGTGGGGGGGAGATGGAAAAAAAGGGAGAGATGAGGCCAAATGCTAAAGGTTTCCGAGTGACAATGGGAGAACCTTGTTTCCAAGCTTTAACATAAAAGGTCCCCAGTTGTGTTTTCTTTCGCACAAAATTTATTGTGCTTGTAGTTACTGGGGGAATCATCAAAAGCCTCGTTCTGGCCCTCGCTTTTGCCGAGCTCCTTTGATAAATATGATACTTAGAAATATGCCTCCCACAAGACAGAAAAGCCATAGAGTTAAAATGAAGTAATCTGTCAGTAAACTCACAGGAATCAAAGCCAGAATGAAACCTGTAAAAGAGAGAAAAAAGCGGTGGAGGAGGAGAAAGCCAGACATTGGAGGAGAAAGCAGAGATTAAGGACTGTCCTTTCTACACTATTTTTATCTGTAAAGTTAAAAGTGGAGATTTATTTTTTTAAAAGGCCTCTCAATTTGGCTCTCGAACAGATGGACTCTGTTCCTTCCTGCCTTTCTGAAGTCCTGAGTCTCTGAAAAAAAATATGGAAAAAATGAAAAAACAATCCTACTTTCCTTTTTTGCCTACAATGTGCACTGTCCTGGGACATCTCATCATCATTTATACAAATCTTTGTGGCAAGAGGAGGTTTTTAGATTCTTTTGATCTTTTGCTTTGTGGCATTCCTTAAAGTGGACAAAAGGAAGTCCTTCCTCATGCATTGTCAGATTCACTTCTGGAACTTGCTGCCGCAGGATGCAGTGATGGCTGAAAAGGGATTCAACAAACTGATGGTCCACCAGTGTCTATTAGCCATGGTGATGGCTGGGGGAAAAACTCCAAGTCCAGAGTCACTGTACCTCTGAATACCAGTTGTCAAAGGGGTGGGGCAGAAACAGAGTTAGGCTTTGGCCTGTGTGCCCTGTTTATAGGCTTTCCTGGGACATCTGGTTGACCACTGTGAGAAACAGGTTGGTGGACTACATGGTCACTGGTCTGATGTGACAAGGCCCTTGCTAAATTCTTATGTCTCCACAAACCACATGCTCAAAAATTCACTGCCTCTGCTCACAAAGACCATTTTTGTCTTTTGAGTCAATTACCCATACACTGCTTATATGCTCAATTTTAAATGATTTTTAAAGAAACTATTGAATGTATGTGCTGCTTCTTTATCTGTGCATTGGCAACACTGATCACCACACATTCAAAGTTGTGGTGCAAGGTGACATGAAAAATGACATAGGGTGTCACCCTTTTGCCTTCCCCCACACAAAAACCATAGTTCCCAAGTAACAGTATAAAAACAGGCACATGTAAAGTATTTGCGATCCAATTTGGAACACTTCTCCTCCCTCCCCCCTGGAAATTAGGTGGACAAAATACAGAGGCCAAGAAACCATGACAAAATGAACAAAGCTCCTCTTTAGCAAATGTTTTCCTAGTTTTTTTTCTGGATGGAGATGGAGGTCAAAGGATAGGGAGAGGAGAGCTGTGCATTTTAAGATTCCTAGCCCTGCCCTGACCTGGATTCCTAGCCCTGCCCTGACCAGGTGAGGCTGAGCTGAAGCAAGAGGTATTTGTGAAAAATAACTGCCCCATTGATTCTCCTCCGCCCCTGGGTGCCATTTTGGTGACAATTAGGGAAGCCCTGGGACATGGGACAAACAAATTCTCCCATTCAGAGTAAGGGCAGGAGGTATTGCCCTTACTCTGATATAGCTTTGCGATACTGTCACATAATCAGATCCCATCAGATCTCGGAAGCTAACAGGGCTGACCCTGGCAAGTAATTAGATGGGAGACCTCCAGAGAATACCAGGGCCAGGAGGCCAGAGGCAGGCTATCAAGCCACTTCTCTGAATGTGCTCCATGTCCCAGTAGGAGTTCGCAATGACTTCCAGGCACAGGCACACACACAAAAATGAAAAAATACCCCCCCCCCAAAGTTCCTAGCCCTGCACCAGGAAATGCTGGAAGGTTTGGGGGGTGGTACCTGAGGAGGTTGGATTTTCAGGAGGATGTGATGTTGCTTCTGGTTGACTCTCTAGGAATTTCCCCTAATCTGTATGGTAAATGGGGAGGAATTCCTAGAGCATCAACATCAACACCATTTTAGCCCAATGTTTTTTCCTGCTCTTCAAATTATGGAGGGCAGGGGATTGCTCATTGCCAGAGGTCAAATAGTACAGCTTCATTCTGGTCTGGTGTCTTCCCTCACACAGAAGTCAGAATTCCTAAGCGGCAGTGCTAGAATGTGCATCACCAGTGCATTTGCAATTCAATTTAGAACACTCAATAAAAAAGAAACATTTGTTTAAGTGTTTGCAATATGCAGTCCTTCCAGCAGAGGAAGAAACACATAGCAGTGATATTGCATTCTTCACAAATACATCTGAAAATCTAACTTACTCTGCTTGTAATGTCCATTATCTCCTGAGCAAAGTACCCAAAACACTCTCACTGACAACCTGATCACAATTTAATATTAGCATCATTCACCATCACATAGGCAGCTACTAGCTACAGTTTCTGCAAGCTCTAAACTCTTTGGATCACTGGGATTGACTATAACTGTATTTTTCTCAGCCCTCTGATTCAGTTTTGAAGGTGGCAAAAACAGTAATTCCCATCAATCTCAGCTGGAAGTCATACTGGGGAATATCTGAAAGAGTGGCTTACAGGAAAGACAAGACGGGGACCCGCGATACTCGCGGGGGGGGGAGAGAAGAGCTCCGTCTCCTTCATCCCCCCCCGCTCGATCTCCCTGAGGCGGAGGCGGCGGCGGCGAGGCCGGTCCTCCCCCCCCCTTTGCCGGGCTCGGCGGCAGCGGCGGCGAGGCCGGTCCTCCCCCTGCCCGCCTGGCCAGCCAGCCGGCCGGCCGGCTCTGAGGAAGCGGCGACGGTGTGGAGGCAACAAGGTCAGCTACAGAGCATTCCGTGCGCATGCGCACGTAACGCTCTTGCACTTTTGGGGGGATTTAAACATCCCCCCGAAATTTTTTTCTACTTTTAGCATTTTTGTGCACACGTGGGGACTGGCCCACGTGTGCACAAACCTCCCCCTCCCCCCCCAAGTGCCCCCGGAGCGCTGATTTAGCGATCCACACTCCGGGGGCAACTTGGCTATTAGATATATAGATAAGCCCTGGAGAAATGGAACTGGCCAAGAGGGGGGGACTGGCATTGATGGGGTAGGCCCCTGTATTTGTGCGTGTGTGTGTGTGTGTGTGTGCACTGAAGTGTTTCACTAAATGCTCACAAGTGCCCATCAATTTTTTAAAAAATAGTTAATAGGGAATGTTTATAAAAATGCAAGCATCTTTGAACTGAACACAAGAACGTTTGCCCATCAATCAATAAATGGCATACTTGGATGCTCTTATTAAAAAACAAAAAAGTCAAAATTAACTCAAGGCTGTCCTTCTTATCAGCACATATGGGATGTTTGCCCCCCAAGAATTGGATCTGCAAGGGTGAACCCAGGCAGTTTTCAGTACCATCACACCTAGGGATACCAACCTCAAAGTGGGACCTAGAGTTCTCCCAGGTGGACCCTACGGCATCACATCCCTGCTGAGCTCCTGCCACTCCTCAAACTCCATCCTCCCTAGGCACTATCCACAAATGTCCAGGATTTTTCCTAATCTTGAGTTGGCAACCTTAACATCCACAGCTATTGAACCAGGTTGCGAAAGTGGGGGGGGGGAATGCACACCATGTTGTTTCTTAGCCAAGTGCAATAAAGCATATGTTAGATTTCATCAGGTACAACTAATTGTGTGGCTTTGCTCTGAGCCCCCAAGGATGGCGATTTAAGGAAACCTCATTAGTTATGGGTAGGAAGCTTGTTCCTCATGAATCCACCCCCAAGTCCTTGTCCTACAGACACTCAAGAGTTACATTCAGTATGGAGCAGCTGTGAAAAAGGCAAACTTTGTGTTGGGGATTATTAGGAAAGGGGTTGAAAATAAAATGGCCAATATTGTAATGCCCCTGTATAGCTCTATGGTGCTGCCTCATTGGGAGTACTGTCTCAAAAAGGACATCAGAGAGCTAGAAAAAGTACAGAAAGGCCACGATCACACAGGCAGTTTGGCCCAACACAGCCACTCCTCCCCTATGGATCAAATGGGCGCAGTCAGACAGCCACATCTGTCAGGCGTTCCCCAGCCATACTTATCCCGCCACAGGATGACTTGGAGCCAGGTTAAAAAGGCACCACATCACAAGTGGCGTTCTCGGTTCCCCGCACAGTCATTGAGCATGACTGGATGTCTGAACACAGGTGAGCGCACGCAGAATGGATTTAGCAGTCTGAACCTGCAGATCTGTTCTGCCGGTAGGGTTTTTTTAAAATTGCCTATGTGTGTATGTGCGCGCATGCGCATGTGCATGTGCATGCACGCACACTTATGCCCGTGCATGAATTTTGAAAAAAAATGGTAGCGCGCTCCATGGCTGAGGAACTGCAATAATGTGGATGCTTTGTCACAGGATGTCTCCGTGGGTAACCTGCATCAGGGCATGCTGTGTGGCTGATATGCCCTGCAACGCTTTCAACTGGTTCAATTAGAGGCAGCACCATATCGCACCAAGCTGCCAGTGTGACCACAGCCAAAAGGGCAACCAAAATTATTAGGGGGCTGGAGCACATTCCCTATGAGGAAAGGCTGAAGAGTCTGGGACTTTTCAGTTTAGAAAAGAGATGGCTAAGGGTGGATATGATAGAGGTTTATAAAATTATTAAATTATAAAATACTAGGACTCAAGGGCATTTGATGAAACTGATGGGCAATGGGTTCAGGACAGACAAAAGAAAACACTTCTTTACACAGCAAGAGATTAAAATTTGGAATTAACTGCCAAAGTATGTAGTAATATATCAAACAAACAAACCAGGGCTGCCAAATCGGGCCGGGGGACGGGGAAACCCCCACTTTGGAGGCCCGATTTCTGCCGTGGCGGAATCGGGCCCCGGGGGAAACCCCACCCCCCGCGTGCACGTCACAGGGAAGTGACGTCATGACACTGGGCATGTGGCCCCGCCCCAGCGTGCCCGGTGTCATGACGTCACTTCCCTGTGACGTGCATGCGGCGTGCGCGCGCAAAGCGCATGCGCGCACTCGCCGGGCGCCGGGCTGGAGTCCCCCGCCACAAGGGTAAGTGCCATTTGGCAACCCTAAAACAAACACTGCGATAAAAATGACAATAACATTTAATAAATCTTATGAACATCAAATTAGATCACAATTGAAACTTTTACAATATTACTAAGGAAATTCTAACATTTTCAAGGAAAAGTCTATCATCCTCAATGAGTACCCAGTTATACATTCATTTCACCAACCTTCCCAGGAGTAATCCTGTTATACTGTGTTTCCCCCGAAAATAAGACACTGTCTTATATTTATTTTTTCTCAAGAGGACACACTAGGGCTTATACCACAAATGCATAGAAATCCTGCCAGGTCTTATTTTTGGGGTAGGTCTTATTTTCGGGGAAACAGGGTATTAAAAGGTGTCAGCCTCTTGATACAGCTTAACTTCTTTTTACCTTTCTTCAAATTATCTTCTGGTTCCATTTCCAAATTATTACAGCTTAATTTCTTTTCTACTTTCTTCAATTTATCCTAGAACAAACATAGTTATTTAGAATGGAGAGAAACCTGTAGCTGAATGGAATATTGTTTTGTTATAATTTTTGAAATAATTAATCATTTTTAACTTTTAACTTACTTCTAGTTCCATTTGAAGTATTTAAATTAGGAGCAAGCTAGTATGTAGTGATGGCCACAGGAATAAACAGCTTTAAAGGGGGGGTTAGATAGATTAATGGAGGATAGGTCTATCAGTGGCTACTAGCCATGGTGACTGAGGGGAAGCTCCACATTCAGAGGCACTAAACATCTGAATCCTAGAGGCAACATCAGGGAAGGTCTCAGCCTCCATGCCTCCTGTTGTTGGCCCTCCAGAGGCACGGGTTAATCACTGTGAAATAAGATGCTGGACTAGATGGACAACTAGTCTGATCCAGCAGGGCTATTCTTATATTCTTGTGTTCAATAGAACCCGAGTGGTACTCCTCTGCTGGACAGTGCAAATGAGGAAGGCACGCTTGAATGTTCCTCCATCTGAAGAAAAGAAAGTATACAGAAACCTAGGATATCAGGGAGAAGGCTATGCTACCTGACATGCTAGCTTTCCCAGGCTAGATCTATGTGAGAGTGTATTCAATCATGCTATCCCCCCCCCCTCTTTCAGTCAATCCCTGGACTGTACTCCATCTTTTTCCAAAGTACTGTTGATCATCCCTGCAGTGTGGAGCAACGTATTCCTCCCCACCTTCCTGTGAACAGTTTTCTGCCTCTTGCATTGTCTTGGCTGGTTTGGATGGAGTTAAAAGGGAATTGTGCCGTAGCACCTGTGTTTGCACTGCTCAATCTGCAGTTTACTGTAATAAAATAATTTAATACAGTCATAATTTTTTTGGCAAGGCCTGTGTTTATGGTGAGTGATATGGAATGAGGCTGACTGACAGCCGCCTGATTAAAACAGTAAATCAAAAAGTGGAGGCTGCTTTTAACAGGAAGCAACATGAAAATCCAGTTTGAAGTCAGACCTCAGTATTTGCAGCACAGCCATGCTTAGTAGCTTCTGATGGGCACACCTCTCCTCAGAACCTCCGCCAAGCTATCCTGAGCTACCCCACTACAAAAGAGGCTTGGAAATGGTAAGAAAACAAGCTTTCTCTTCAACCCACCGCACTTGCAAGCACTTGGGTTAAATAATGAACATGATGAGAACACCCCGAGGGAACATCTGAAGACAAGATCAGGAGAATCGGAGTGAGGACTCAAAGGTTCCTTGGCTTCTTAGCATCAGACGAGTTCATTTTTGATCTTTGCACCTCTATTTCCATTTAATAATAATGTTTTGCTCTCCAGTCCCAACACAGTGCAAAGTGTAGAATAACCTTGGCAAGCAAGGTTTCCTCGGGAAGAGAGGAACAAAGGAGAGTTACCTTGGCATTATAAAAATCTTGCAACCGTCTTGTAAAAATCTGTTGTTGACATGAGAAGGAACAACCTGAGTGCAAGGTGAGGCTGAGCTGAAGCAAGAGGCATTTGTGAAAAATAACTGCCCCATTGATTCTCCTCCGCCCCTGGGTGCCATTCTGGTGACAATTAGGGAAGCCATGGGACATGGGACAAACAAATTCTCCCATTCAGAGTAAGGGCAGGAGGTATTGCCCTTACTCTGATATAGCTTTGCGATACTGTCACATAATCAGATTTGACTATGTGGTGCTGTGATGGCATCAAGCTGGTTATATGATTCCTGATTGGCTAAATCACATAACCAGCAACAAGGGCTAAAAGGGTTGCCAGATCCCCCCAGGGGATGGGGGGGGGTAGGGTGACCAGATCCAGGTTGGGAAACTGATGGAGCCTGGAGAGGACAAGGACCTCAGTGGAGTACAATGCCATAGACCCCAGACATCCATGTTCTCCAGGGGAACTGATTTTTGTAGTCTGGAGATAAGCTGTAACTCTGGTGGATGCCCAGGTCTCACCTGGAGGCTGGCATCCCTAGACTAAATACTTGGGTGCAAAATCTGCTCCCAAGAAAGACCACAAACAGGAGCAAAGCAGCACAAAATCCCTTTTGCTCATCAGAAAAAAATTGCCCACAAAAATCTGACGTAGCATCAATAAGAGAATCAGGGAAAGCCTTTAACTAGATCTCCATCACCATACTTCTCTGAAGTCTCTCTTTCCAGCAACATCAAATATGAGACTTTTCCCCTTCAGCTCTAATCCACAGCCTGGTTTGTGTGTGGGATCTTGGAAATACCCTGTCCTTTACAGTTGCTTATACATTAAAATAGGGCTCCTCACCTTCATACAAATATTCAGTTGGATCAGTTTTCACGGCTCCTGTACTTTAGTGGATCCTATCATGAAAAGCCTGGAGTTTTTGGTGTTGACATCATCGCCACATGACAGAAAGATAGGGAGCCAGAGTAGTGATTGTATTGGCATTAAGGCCAGGATTGGACCAAGGGAGTTAGGACAGGAAACACAAGCTGAGAACCAGGAGGTGTACCATGGTGAGTGACAAGCCATGACAGAAAACTTTTTTGCCCTCACTGTCCTGTTCCACTACTCAATCATTGTGAAGAGAGGCAGGAGGCGGGATATCTTTGCTCCCTGCACATGTGCACTAGCAAAACTAGGCAAAAAAAATGTGGTGGTTCTATAAGGATCTCCAACCCATGGGCTGACCCTGGTGGGTCCCAGGAAACAAATGAATCAGGAATACAAGCAATGGATGAAACAAACAACAACAAAAACAACAAAAACCCTCTCAGGAATGACACATAAAAACAAACAGGAAATTAAAAAGGGCATATCCATACATGCGTGGAGGAGGCCGACAAGGATCCAGGGAAAGACAAAAAAATAGAGTGGGAAGAAAGGCCAGCTGGAGAGAACCAGAACAGTGCAGGGTGTGGAGCTATACTTCCCGGCTCACTGGGTGGCCAAACAAGACAATATGTTTTTAATGAGGACAGTGCAGATGTGCATTGACATGTATTACGAGCACAAAATTAGCACTGACGCATGATAAACAACCACTGAAGGGTCAGGCCTACGTGGTAATCAAAACAGCGATTTGGGGGCATTTTCTTTGCCAAACTGGCATGAAAAGTTCTGCCGTAGTACACACCGACAAGCTGGCCTGGAAACCACTTTACATGGAGCCGGCAGCATAAATAGTACTTAAAGTGGGTGTAAATTTCAATTATACCCACTTGGAAGCGCACTTACGCTGAGCATTTGCAATATATTACCAGATTAGATGAAATATTAATTAAAATTAATCAACCACAGACACTGAGATCCTTTGGGAAGAAGGAACTATAAATACACAGCTTTTAAAAGAGAGAAGGGCATTTCCTTTGCTTGTATTTGGATGTTTAAATATTAAAACGTTTGCCAAAGTGGGGAAAGACAAGACAGGAAGGGGAGGAATCGTCAGCTTTGTCTTCAGTGCAATAAGCAAAGGATCACGTTATTGATTAGCATGCAATTTGGCAAGGGTGAGGGGGAGAGTTTGGGATTACATAAAACTCATTGAACCCCAAGATTTATAAGAGCATTTTTATTACGGGCAAATAATTGCTGCCTGGTTGGTTTGGGCTTATGGAAGGGATGTAGGGTCGCCAGGTCCTACCCTTCATCTGCCTTCAAAACCATAGAGTTTGCCCAAAAACTAGAGTGTCACCCCCTGATGTCAGCAATGCAATGATGTCACTTCCAGGTGATGTCAGCATTATGGGGATGACGCGTGGCGACATCCATGTTTGGGGGTGGGGTTTTTCCTGCTGGCCAGCTGGCTGGCAGCAGATTAGAGCCTCCAAAAGTGGGGGGAAACCCCACTGGGACCTGAGGGCTGGCAGCCCTAGAGGGATGCAAAGTTTGAGTTCAGCTTAGTGTCTGCAATAGGCTATTTGCCCACCCATGGTGGGTAAGCCCCTGCCCTCAGCCCCAGTCTCCCACTCTTGAGAAATTGAGGAGAGGGAGAAAAAATAGCTGAAAACTAACCTCTACAGCGATGCTTTAGGAATTTCCCCATGTCTCAATGGTCTTTACCACAGAGTTTAGGGGAAATTCCTAGAGTGTCACATGGAAGCGACATCACTTTCCCCCTAACTCCACCCTGCCCAGGCACTGCCCTCAACATTTTCAGGCATTTCCCATCAGAGTGCTGGCAACCTTACTCTTGGATCTGGGCACTGAGAAACTCACTCTGTAGGTCCCTGTGTTCTCCCTGATGCCCCACACCAAGTGCAGGGAGCTTGTTTCCATCATTCTTAAATGTGTCTTGTAAAGAGCAATGTGCTATGTAAAGAAAATTATGCTAATGATCAGATGAAGCTGCCTTTTCCTCAGACCATTGGTCTGTCTAGCACACTCCTGCCTACACAGACGGACAGTGCTCTTGCAAGGATTCGCACAGAAGTGTTTCCGAGGCCTGCTGTTGGAAATCCTGGCCCCACTGGTGGACCTCCTGATGGCACCTGGTATTTTTGGCCACTGTGTGACACAGAGTGTTGGACTGGATGGGCCATTGGCCTGATCCAACATTGGCTTCTCTTATGTTCTTATGTTCTTAAATCCTTGAAACTGGACAACCAGAAGGTTGCATTTAGGACTTTTCTCCTCATATCAGGCCTAGGGAGGAAGAATCAATAGCTAGACACAAGCAGCTGTATTCAAACCTAACTCAACTGTCCCTAAGGTTAAGACCCAATTTAGAACCAGACTAGATAGTTTCAATATTGTGTTTCCCTTGTCAGGCAATGTTGTATCTAAAAATTGTTAGAAATTATGCTATTGCTATATTATCGCAATCATCTGCAACAGAGAGTCAGTTTGGCGAAGTAATTGAGAGTGCTGGTCTGGGATTTGGAGGACCCAGGTTTGAATCTCTGCTCTGCCTATGGGAGCTTGACGGGTGACCTTGGATCGGTCACTTTCTCTCTTCATAACCTGCAGCACAGGGCATTTGTTGGGAGGATAAAACAAAGGGAGAGTGATGTTGTCAGCTCCTTTGGGTCCCCTTTGGGGAGAAGAGCAGGGTATAAATATCTAAATAAAGTGCTAAAAATACCTGGATTATCATGTCAGTGCAGGAAAATCCACAGGAAAATCTCATGCAATGATAATGCAATATCCAGAGATGTGTGGATGAAGCCCTAGTTTGGTGGCTCTTTTGCAGTGTCATTTGTAGGGAGAAATGATAGGTGGGACTAAGGAAGGCCAAATAGTCTTTCTCTTCTCTCTCTCTCTCTCCCCGCCCCCCATTTTAAAAGGCTTTTCTGCAAATGGGAACCAAAAAACCAGAAGCAAGTCCAGATGGGGAAGAGGCACAGAGAGAATCAGCAGGGGGGGGGGTGGAAAGTCAAGGCAAGAGATGAAGAGAGGGGGTTTGCCATTGTCTTTCTCTGCACAGTAACCTTGGTTTCCCATCAAAGTACTAACCGTGCCTGACTCTGCTTAGCTTTCAAGCTCTGACAAGTTCAAGCTAGTCTAGGCAATTCAGGCTGCTCCATTCCCCCTACTTGAGACATTCTGCAAAAAATTTTTTGCCTGGATTCATGATTTCATACTTTGATTCATTGATGCTACACCTTGGTCTCACATGCAGAGAAGACCTTAGCTGCATTCAGACATCACAGCAAACTGTAATTAAACAAAGGTGTTGGCATCAGGCACAAAACACATCGTTTGCTGTGCTTGTGCACACAGGATCTCTTCCTTCCCTTCCACAGACATCTCCCATTCCTCCTGCCCCCCCTTCAAGACAGGAACTGGCAGGGGCTTTAAATGGCTGCCACCACTCTGGTTCCAAGGCTTTACTAGAGAGGGGGCCCAAAGCACCTTCCCTGCAAGCAGACCACCCCCTTTTTAGCCAGGGCATGCTTTGAGGTATGGCCAGATTGGAGGCATGAAGAACCCAGGCAGAGTGAACAAGAAGCAGGTTATCAAACAAATGTTATAGCAACTAAATAGGAGAAAAAGTTATCAAAATGGGGCAGAGTTAATGCAGGGCAAAACTCACAAAGAAAAAAGCTGATCAGAGAACGACAAAGCTCCCGGATGCAACTGTCTTATTTCGCTCAAGCTCTGTTTCACTACCCGACCCACAGGGTTGCCAGTCTCCAGGTGGTGGCTGAAGATCTCTTGGAATTACAACTGGTCTCCAGGTTACAAAGATCAGTTCCACTGAAAAATGGCTGCTCAGGAAAGTGAATGACTCTCTGGCATTATACCCCGCTGAAGCCCTCCCCTCCCCTCCCCTCCCCAGGCTCCACCCCCAAAATCTCCAGGTATTTCTCAACCCTGATCTGGCAAACCTACCAATAGGCCTGACTCACCCCACCCTGGGTAAGAGATCAACTCCCTCCAAAAGCAGCACGCCGTTCACGGGTAGGGTTGCCCACCCCCCCCCCCCCGACCACTGGTGGAGGACGGGCCTGTTCACAGGGCTGCCAGGTCCTCCTCGGCCACCAGTGGGGGATAGGAGCAGGGTTGCCAGATCCAGGTTGGGAAATTCCTAGAGATTTGGGGATGGAGCCTGGGGAGGACGAGGACCTCAGTGGGGAACAATGGCGTAGAGTCCGCCCTTCAAAACATCCATTTTCTGCAGAGGAACTATTTTGGCCTGACACGAGGCATGGGGTTTTGTTACTGTCTATTGTGCCATCTATTGTTTTATGGTTTTACTAGGAAAAAGGCCTGTTGTGGAAATAAATACAATGATCTCTAGAAAGAGGCTCTGGGCGGGTGCCCCGGCCTTGGACACTCAGTGTCAATTTGCTGTGGCGACCTCAGCAGGGTATAATGACACTGAGTCCACCATTTTCTCCAGAGGAACTGATCTCTGCTACCTAAAGAACAGTTGTAATTTTGAGTGATCTCCAGCCCTCACCTGGAGATTGGCAACAATGGTTCCCCGGAAGGGAATGGTTGGTTTGGAGGGTGGAGTCCATGGCTTTGTACCTGTCCAAGGTCCCATGCCTCCTGAAACCTCACCCTCTCCAGGCTCCATCCCTCACATCTCCAGGAATTTCCCAGCTGGAGTTCGCAACCCTATCTCCTTCCCAGCCAATCATCAACCTACCTTTATTTCCCTCTCACGTTTAGCTTTCCACCACCACACACCTGCAGCCTCTCCCGTGCTCTGACGCCCTGACTGCTATGTCTCATTGGCTGTCATACGGGGGCAGCAGATAAGGATACAGAGCCCACCATTTTCTCCAGGGAAAGTGATCTCTGCCATCTGGAAAGCAGTTGTAATTCTGAGTGATCTCCAACCCTCACCTGGAGATTGGACACATTTTACCTCAGAACAGCAAACTGTTTAGAACATTAGAGGCAAAAGCCAATCAAGTCCATATGCAAACGACCTCTTGTGTTCCAGGGCAAAGGCCAATGAGGCTGCATATGCAAATAACCTCTGTGTTTTGACTGGCTATGGGGGGGAGAGGAACAGCAAACACTTTAGAATGTTGGAGGGGAGACTCAAGCAATGCAGCCGGTGGATAGGGACAGATTCTGAGTGACACACCAGGGCGCCAACCAATTCCGGAGCGTGTGGAATGTTCTATAGAAGCGCCTCCACCATTTGGCTTTTATATATAAGGGAGATTGTTTTTATTGTTTATAAGTTTTATGTTGTAAGCTGCCTGGAGCCCACTGGTGGGATAGGGCAGGGTATAAATTAAATAAATAAATAATACAGTTTGAATATAGCCTGTAATTCTTGGGGATCCCCAGGTCCTACCTGGAGGCTGGCATCCATAACTTCAGCTTCAGGGAGGGAACCCCCTACTTCTCTCTGCAGGGCCTTATATAATCTCCGTTAGAGCTCTGCCTCCTTCACAGGTAGGGTTGCCAGGTCTGGGTTGGAAAATACCTGGAGACTTTGTGGGTGGATCCAGAAGAAGGGGGGATTTGGGGAGGGGAGGAGCCTCAGCAGGTACAGTGCCATAGAGTCCACCTTTCAAAGCAGCCATTTTTTCCAGGGGAGCTGATATCTGTCAGCTGGAGATCAGTTTCCCCTCAATTTCCCCTCGTCCAATCCTAAAGTTTGGAAGGTGCCTGAGAAATGTAGGGCTTTGCAAACAATAACAGGAGGCCTGGTTTGGGCCTAGGATTATGATAAGACATCAGGGCAAACTGGAGTTTGTCTGCTTCCCACAACCCAGGATTTTCAACTGGGATTAAACAGAGATTTAGGATCCTGGCCAGTATGGCAAACTCCAGTTTGCCAGGGCACCTGCATTTGGAAACTGACAGCAAACTGGAGCTTAATCAACAGGGAAGTTTTCAATCAAGCTGTATACTAGAGCGGAGGAGGGGAGAGGGTGGGGTGTGTGTAAACAAGCTGTGTTCATGTCTGATGCCAACAAGCCTTTGTTTAATTACAGGTTGTCACGATGTCTAAATGCAGTCTGTGGCTGTATTCTTTGAACTTGTGATTGTCGAAGGTTTTAAAAGGAAAGGCAACCCCCCCAAAATGTTTTGAAAATGCCAACACCCGCTCCCTCCTTATTCCCTGGTATGTTATAACGCATTCTTGTCTGGATACAAAGTGAGAAAGCTCTGGTGTAAGAGAAGTTGGTAGCTGGTTTTCATTTGCATTAGTCACAACAGCATATATATATGAAACAACCCTGGGAAGTAAGAATTCCCTAAGACACACTGGAGAGCTCCACACAAACAGGTCTGATTTATGGATCTGTGTAGGATATAGAAAGGCTAATAAATTATACGTTTGTGCCAACCTAAACCTTACATGAAAAAGCTTGCTCGAGAAATAGCTTAGTCTTGGCTTGGAGCCTCCTTAAGCTCTAAAACATTTTTTTAAAAACTGTTGAGAGAAAAAGTCATGCCTGGCATTACTCACGAAGGCACATAAAGAGGTCCTCTGAGCCACAGACCAAATACTATGTTTGGTACACATGTGCGTCCCAAAAAATTGCCCATTCCTCACATTCAGCAGAAGGACATGGTGTATCTCTTGTTGAACTCCATTGTGTCAAAGTGGAGATGGGAGATTTTTTTGTATGCTTTAGTGGTCCCCGTGTAAGAATACTAGAAGCTGACTTTTATGAGGCACATACAAAACTGCCATCTCCTGCCAGTAATTGCAAGCGGATCCATCTAGCAGGAGCTGAAACACATGAGTCTCCCGATCATCTAGCTTGACGCCACACACATGACAGAGCACAAAGGGTGAGCATGGGCTCCTTTCCCTGGGTTGATTCATTAACAGTCAGATGAGATGTAATTTCCCTCAACTGCTGTTTGGGGGGGGGGGGTTGTCCAGTTCAGATCAGGACTGCTGCAGGCAGGCACGGAAAGGGGCTTCATGCTTCCCCGGTGCCATTTTTTTTCCAACCTGAAGCGGCCTCAGGGGCCCTCAACAGGCCAAATAGAGCTCCCCTGGGACCATGGCAGGTTGGGTCAGGGGAGGCTCATCTGAATCAGGTACCACACACATGGGACCTGCAATTCACATCTGACTACTAAGGCCAATGCAAAGTGGTGACCCCCTAGGCTTGCCAACCTCCAGGTGGTGGCTGGAGATCTCCTGCAATGACAACCGATCTCCAGGCAACAGAGATCAGTTCCCCTGGACAAAATGGCTGCTTTGAAAGGTGGACTCTAGGGCATGACACCCCGTTGAAGTCACTCCCCTCCCCAAACCCCGCCCTAATCAGGCTCTACACCCCCAAAGCTCCAGGTGTTGCCCAATCTGGAGCTGGCAACCCTACCTAAGATCCAAACAGTGTGATCCATAATGTGCAAGACAGTCTGGGTAGGGTTGTCAGGACTCAGTCTTTGGCTCTAAGGATTTGGGGCTCATTTTCAGAACCTCCGGGTGGCTGGGCTATCCACTAGCCCTCACACAGCAGCTTTTGCAGTGCAGGTCTGCTTGTGGGAGAGAATTCGGAGATTCAAGATAATACACTGGCACTAACTACTATTCAATTACCATCTCTTCAAATACACAGGCCTATAAATTCACACACAGATACCAGGTGGCCCTAGGGTTGCTAACTCTAGGTTAGGAAATACCTGGAGATTTGGGGGGTGGAACCTGGAGAGGGCAAGTTCTGGGGAGGAGAGGGACCTCAGCAGGGTACAATGCCATAGAGTTCACCTAGGGTTCCCATTCCCCCAATGGGGGTGGGGATTTGCCTGCTTTCACAGTCCCCAATCCACCGGCCTTGATCCGTTTGCGCCGTTTGCGCCAACGTGTCCAGTGCAATGATGTCACAGGGCACATTGCAGGGGCAATGCTCGATCATTTCAAGAAAAACCATAGAGTTTTTCCTTAAACGATAGAGCGTGCCCAGCAATGTGCCCTGCGCAATGATGTCACTTCTGGGTGATGTCATTGCAGTGCATGCACCGAAGACATCCTGGACCAGTGGAGGGACACCACCACCACCCCACCGGCAGCCGGATAAGACCTGGCAACCCTAAGTCCACCCTCCAAACCAGCCATTTTCTCCTGGGAAACTGATCTTGGTCATCTGGAGATCAATTGTAATAGGAGGAAATCTCCAGGTGATCCAGCTCCTAGTAGTATGTAGAACTACTATTAGTGCTGCTGGCCGATATGACATCACTAGGCCCCACCCCATGAGTCTCAGGGTTCAGGATGGTGGGAATTCGATGACCCTAACGAGATGTTTGTGGTGCTTTGTACCTGTCCATTCATGGCTACTCACTGTACTGAGGTTCTCTCTGATCTGGTTGCTTCTTTCCTTTCAAAAACACTGTCAAAACTATCATCACTGATTCACATGATATATGAATTTAAAGGATAATTGGCGAAACAATAAGCCGGGCCATACCTGGCTGCAGAGCATAAGAGAGGAAGCTGCCCATGTTCATTAATCCTCCGCTTTCATCAAATCCATCATCGGTTTGGCAATGGAGTATAAACGGAAGGAGTATAAATGAAAAGGCTGGCGTGCAAAGATCACAGTGGGGGAACTTACAGAAAGTGAAGTGGTACAACTTCAAAGTATTAGAAAAACCGGATTGACATCACCTTCTGCTAAGGTTGCCAGCTTTGGGTTGGGAAATACCTGGAGATTTTGGGGGTGGAGCCTGGGGAAGGCGGAGTTTGGGAAGGGGAGGTATGTCAGCAAGATGTAATTCCATAGAGTCCATCTTCCAAAGCATCCATTTTCTCCAGGGGAACTGATTTCTGTCTCCTGGAGGTCAATTGTAATCCCAGGAGATCTCCAGCCACCACCTGGAGACTGACAAAACTACCTTCTGCCAATTAATTGCTGCCCACTTTGCACATTGCTGTGGCCACTATGGCTATGTAGCAAGCTGGTCTGGTTGGGTGTGTGCTGGCATGGTCAGTGCTATTGCCCTATGGAGAAGAATGTTGGTGGTTCTTGCCTGTTGCATGTGGGGAGCCCAGGGGCACCCTGGCTCAAGTCAGTCAGGTGCTGGAATAGGATATAATACACCAGTTTGGTGTAGTGGTTAAGTGTGCAGACTTTAATCTGGGGGAAGCAAGTTTGATTCCCCACTCCTGCACCTGCAGCTGCTGGATGACCTTGGGCAAGCCATAGTTCTGTCAGAGCTGTCCTTGAAAGGGCAGTTTCTGTCAAGAGCTCTCTCAGCCCCTCCTACCTCACAGGGTGTCTGTTGTGGGGAGGGGAAGAGGAAGGAGTTTGTAAGCCACTCTGAGACTCCGAGTGAAGGGTGGGGTATAAATCCAATCTCTTCTTCTTCTTCTATAATTATGTTACAATGCATTTAGCATTGTATGCATATTATATGCATAAATGAAATTTGTATGCCTTAAAAATTGTGTTAAACTCCATTCAAGATGGGTGGTGTAGTGGTGAAAGTTTCAGACTAGGATATGGGAGACCCAGATTCAAATCCCCACTCTGTTGTGAGAGCTCACTGGGGTGACCTTCGGCCAGCCATGCACTCTCAGCCTAACCTACTTCACAGGGTTGTTGTGAAAATAACCCATTTTGGAGAAAGGTGGGGTATACATGAAGTAAATCAATAATAAATATAGTCAGGGGGCAGGTAAAGGTAGGTCGGCTGGTGGTTGGGAAGGCGAGAAGGAAGCAGGAAAGGGGGAGAGGCTATCGATGGGAAAGTGGAAATAGTGGGCGAGGGGAAAATGTGTCTCCCCTCCCCACAAGTCCTTGGCAGGTCCCCCACTTGTAATACATATAATATAAAAACACTGATGTGCAAATAATGTTGAATACATTTTATAGGAACAATTCAGTAAAGGGAAACAGAAAACGACACGGAAATGTTCAAACGGACAATTTGCATGTCAGAGAAGCAAATTCAAAATGAGACAGAGGGAGTTAAAATAGAAAAGACGAGACCTTCAAAAACATACTTAACCCACATCAGGGCCTTTGAGGAGGCTCTCGACTGCTCGGCAGGCTCTGTGTGATCTCCCTTTGCGATCACAGCCTGTGGTACTCTGAGCCATCCTGGGCTTTTGGGTCCAATGCGGGACTCCTACGAAGATGAACAAAGGGAAAGGTGCGTAGATGTCTCTGTGTGCGCGCCTCTGTGACGGTTAAGGAAACGGGATTCATGGTAATTTCCTGCCAGATGCCTGAACTTCTCCAGCTTGCCGACATTTCACATACTGGATATCAAAGAGTTCCCAATAACAAATGTATTTCCTGCCACTCTGTATAGTGCCAGTAAGGGAGCTGTGAACAGGGTAGC
>NW_015170901.1:216891-256468 GCF_001447785.1 Gekko japonicus | reverse complement strand
TTAACATCCCTGTTTTCATCAACCAATGCAAAGTCTATATAAGTGCTGGGAATTGTATGTGTGAAAAAGAAAGTGATCCCAAGGCATTCATCTGCGGCCTTATCAGCATTTGTTGTTAAACAACATTTTTGAATGGTCTCTCTTTCTCTGTATGGGGAAGGGTACTCGCCGGTCACAGGCTTCCCAACTGGGTGCCCGGGAATCTGTGAAACGTTATCCTTCTCCCTGGTTTTTTAGGCAGGGAGGCCTGTGCCTCTGCAAAACAGAGTTACACATATTGGTTCTGACAGCTTGAATTAATATGTCAAATTCTATGATCCATATTGGCGACAGGCCTTTTGACCCTATCAGCACATTGCTTCCTTGGCTGAAAGTCGTGAGGCTTCAAATTGATTTGGAGTTTTCGAAACATCCTGACGTCAAGGTTGACAAGAAGGGGGAACAAGAGAGAGAGAGAGAGAGAGAGGGAAAGACAGAGAGAGATTATCAGGATAGTATATCTCTGTGCTGAAATCTGGGAGGGCAGAATTAAGGCATGTTAAAGGAAAACTCCTCTCCTCCAAACATTAGGGCAGGGGTGGCCAAACTGTAGCTTGGGAGTCATATGCGGCTCTTTCACACAGTCTCATTTAATGTTAATAAAGAGCAAATCTGCATCTTTTGGAATAAAAACGTGTGTAATATTGGTCATGTCTTGCAGCTCTCAAACATCTGACATTTATTCTATGGCGCTGTTACATTAAGCAAGTTTGGCCACCCCTGCATTAGGGCAACATTTTTATCCCATCCTCCTTCCAACGAGCTCAGGGCAGCATACCCAGGCTTCCATTTATCCTCCCAACAACCCTGTGAAGCAGGATAAACTGAGAGCAATTGTCTCGGGCAGGGGCGGCGTCAGTGTACCCTGAGATAAGGCAGACGATGCCAGGGCCCAAATCAGTGCTTCTCCTAAGCTGTGGAGTCTTGTGAGCAAAAATTCTACTTTGTGAGCTACCGGCATTAAAGTTGTGAGCAAGCAGTTTGGCTCCTGCGTAAATAAGTTTGCTTTGGAGCCAACCTTCCTGAGCAAAGAGAAAAATGTGTGAGCTGGAGGCTTAAAAAAACTATGAGCTAGCTCACACTGACTCAGCTTAGAGGGAGCACTGGCCCAAGTGTTTCAGAGGGGGGGGCACTGTCTCCCCTGCTGTCCACCCGCTTGCTTGCAAGCACTCTGCAAGCCATGCTTCGGGCTGCATGCACTGCCCATCCTCCTCAGGGAACGGGGCTCATGCATAGAGCAGGCATCTGTGAGTGCAGGAGGCACAGGGTCAGAGGGTGGGCTGTTGGCAAAGGAGGGGCCTGGGCTCTCTCTGCCCAGGGACCCCAAAAATTGGGAACCAGCCCTGGGCTCACGCTTGTTTTGGCATGTGGAATTTGAAACTAGGTCTCCAGTATTCCAACCATTACACCACAGTGGATTTCCATGAAGGGGGGCAGGCCATGGCTCGGTGGTAGAACATCTGCTTTACATGCCGAAGGTTCCAGGTTCAGTCTCTGACATCACCAGTTAAAAGGATTAAGCAGTAAGTGATGTGGAAAACCTCTAGCGGAGACCCTCAAGAGCCACTTGCCAGTTAGAGTAGACAATACTGCCCTTAATAGACCAATGGTCTGATTCAGTATAAGGCATCTTTATGCGTAAATGTTTATACCCCACAGTTCTCCCCAAGCAATTTCCGTCACTCTCCTCTTCTCCATTTTATCCCCACAACAATCCTGTGAGGTGGGTTAGGCTGATTGTGTGTGACTACCCCAAGGTCACCCAGCAATCTCCCATGGCAGAGTGGGGATTCAAACCAGTGTCTCCTAGATCCTAGTCCGCCACTCTAACTATTACACCATGCTTGCATTTTCCAGTCTACTGTAATCATGGGTGTCCAATGCAGAGGTCATTTCGGGGGGGAACATGGGGGATCGCAGTTCCCCCGGGTGAGGTACAGGGGGCGGGGCACATGACGAAGCCCCGCCCCGCTTCCGGCCCTCATTCACCCAGGAGGAGGTAGGAGAAGAGAGAGGGTAAGTTGCTTCCTCCCTGCCTCTCCCCACCCCTGCCTGCCTGGGGCCAGGGAGGGCCTTGGCGGGGCTTCCTCGCACTTCTGCCGGCCTTGTAGGTCCATCGCCGGGCCCCTGATGTCAGGGGGTGTGGCATATGCTAATGAGTTACGCTAATGAGTTCCCCTAGCTCTTTTTCTACGAAACTACCCCTGGTCCAATGTAAGGACTAACAGTAGCATCCTAGCAAGGGGAGCTGGAGCTTCATTCTTTCCTCAATGTACAGCCCCTTTCCCCACCCAATTCTCTCTCCATCAGGCTCTCTTTCAGAACTGATGCCCCAGCTGGAAGAGAGCTGCCTGTGTGCTGCTGACAGGTCAGCCACAGGCAAGGCCGGGTTCTGCAGTAGTTATTCATTTTCCTCCTTTCCTGTATAAATCTTCCACCCCGTCCCTTGCTATGTGACTGCAGCAAACCCAGCGTTTAAAGGTCTATCCATCCTATCTCATTTGGCCCACAGTAAAAAGGGAAGTGTTGCTCTTGGTTTGTCACCTTTGACACTTCAGAAACTTTTGCACAATGGAGGATCCTTGCATGTCCAGGTCTTGCAGAAGACATGTTTCGCCCATCGAACTAGTTTAAATTGAAGACATGGGGTTGCCAACCTCCAGGTGGAGCCTGGAGATCCCCCAGAATTACAGGGATCAGTCCTCCTGGAGAAAATGGCGGCTTTGGGGGATCGACTCTATGGTATTATACCCCACTGGGGTCCCTCCCTACCCCAAGCCCTCCCCTCCCCAGACTCCCCTCTATAGACCCTTTAAGTCTTAAACCATATCTGAGGCCTGCTCAACATAACCTGTGGAAGGACTGTAGCTTACTGTTAGATCACCTGTCTTGCGTGCTAATAATTCAGTCCCAGGCATTGACAGTGCAGAGAATCTCATGATATAGCAGTTGCTGGGATATAGCTCTATGTTAAGCTCTGGAGAGCCATGGCCAATCAGAGCAGACCATGCTGAGCTAGGCGGGACCAATGACAAGGCAAGCTTTATATGTTCAAGTGCTCCAAATTATCTGTATGGCCACATTTGTAACCTTGGAACAGACCTCCTTCCCTATTTGTTTCCTTTCTTGGCACTAATGAGGGTTTAATCCCTGCTTGTTGAAAGCCAGCTTGTGCGTGGGAAAGTCAGGCAAAGGACCCAAATAATCATAAATCAATATTAACTGTACATTGCTTATTTTTTTCTATTTGTTATCCATTGGCCTAAGAAGTTAATATTGACTCACTTGGAGCAAAATGTCAATACCCACAGACCTTGAAGGTCAGGGAAGCATGATACCAGCCCAATAAGAATGCAGGCTACCTTTGGAAGGATTAAGGGGGCACAATTTGTATTCCACATGGACAAGCCTGGATTCTATGAGGCCACCGCAGCACAGAAAAACTGGGCAAAGATAAGTAGCATTCAGCAGAGAATCAGCACACTAGTTTTTAACAACAAGCAAAAAACCCCAGCAAGTTGCTAGGTCTTATGAGGGCCATGAAAACAGGTCTGAAAGTCTGTGGGAAATGTGTCTTGCAACCTGAGAAGGGCTGAGCAGATTTCCACTGGTGAAGCCGCCAGACTTTGGTGCAGGGTATCTTCTGGCCCTGCCAAAACAGAATAGGATTAATGTATGCACATTTATTTGATTTCTATATATCTGAATGGTTTCTACAGGTCACAGGATTTGGTTTTACTTTGTGCAGAATTCGCATTACTTTGGTGACCTTTAAAAAAATTATTTTGGTTTTTTTCAGGATGATGGGTGCATGCTGTAGCCCTGGTAGTTAGGGTTCCCAAGATTGGGAGACAATGCCTGGGGAGGGTGGAGTTTGGGGAAGATGTGTTGGGTGATGATCTAGGCTGCCTCTCCTACTCTCGATGGCCTTTACCAGAGAGACTAGGGAAAATTCCTAGACCATCACTGTATGGAGGCCATTTTTCTTTCACTTCTCAGTTCCTCAGGGGCAGGGAATTGGGACTGAGCAGGTGATTTTATACCCCAAGTAAGTAAATGGGAGGCCTACTTGTAGTGCAAGGGCACTGCTGTGCACTATTGCTGCTATCCTGGATCATATACTCCAACGCTCCATATTTTCCAGGAACGTTCCCTGTTTTCTGGTCTTTGAAAATCACTGTCCTTATTCTGTGCAGATTTTTGCACTTTAGAGATAGCATTTGAAAACTTTTTTTATTAGAAGTTGCTAGCAGTGCCATCGGTCATAGTTTAGTTCCCACCCCAGTGTCTCTAGAGCCCAGTTCACAAGTTAGAGCAAATGCACATATATCCTGCATATACATATGTAGATATGTTTTCAATAAAGTGTCAATATGCATTCACTATACAAATGAAGTTAGGGACTAGTACCTGGATAAGTGTGGGGCTTAAATCATATGTTGAGTTGTGCATGTGTTGAACATAACATGAGAATTACTCAGCCCACATATAAAAAAAAAATCAAGTGTACACTGCACACAAATGGTATATGTGATCACTGTAACTGGTGAACTGGCATAGAAGTTAAATCCACGATTGATTCAGTGGGGGGAATTGGGGGACATGCCTACATTGCACCAGGATATAATGTCACCTCCAGTGAAAAAATGGAAGTGCCATCATGATGTCATGGCAATGCTTACGCTCTAGAATTTGTCAAAACTCAGTGGTTAAATCTAGGATTTGGGGAATCCTAGGGTGATTCCGCACTAATGGCTTACTTTTCGTTCCCCCTGGGTCTAATTGGTCCGATTCTGGGGGGAGGGTTTCCACATTATGGAACTCTGACCCGGGTTTGTCCCAGGTCTGCATTTCTGCATGTCGCCTTGCCCCAAATCTAGCGTCCCCACCCCTCTCTTCCCCCTCCTTATTTTTTATTGGAGGCGTGGTTGCATTGTAATGCACCCACACACTTTAGGAATCAGGAGTGCTTCACACATGTGTGGTTGCATTGTGATGAATCCACCCAGTAAAACAGCTGTGGATTACGCATGCGTAGTTTGCGCATGTGCGGTTGCATTTTATCGCAACCGGTCCGTGATTGGTCCCTTTAATTTTTTTGAACTGGAATGCCTGCGAAAAGAGGAAACGCACCAAAACAGCTGTTGATTTCATCACCAATAATGCATCTTCTTATCAATGGCACTATTTTTACACAAATGGCGAATGGGAAAACAGCATACGGACATTTAAAGGGATATGTAAATGCCAGTTGACGATGGCTCATTATTGCGTTGCAACGCAACACGTGGGGGGGCACCCACGCGCCAAGGAGGGGGATTGCAGGCAAGAATGGGAGGGAGGTGGGAGAGAAGCAGAGAAGCAACTCAAGTCACCACTGCGAAAATTGTGTCCACGCCTCCATGCCTCAATGCCACCATTAATGTACCATTAATGTCACCCCCAATAGCATGATATGACTTCCAGTTTTCTGCCAGAAGTGACATCGCACACTGGCACAATGCCAGTGAACTGGTCCCCACTGCTGCAACTAGCAATCCTACTAGCACGCATTCATGCAAATACATACACATGCACTCTGAACTGCAGGCTACCACTGTCTGCCCTGCTCAAGCACACTTTGAACTGTGATCAAAGTAGTTTTTCTGGCATTTCTTTACCAAAATCACCTTCAGAGCTTATAAATCAGTGGAAGGCAGAGCAAATAATACAGCAAGGGAAGAAGCACCATTAGCAATACGGAATAATGGGAGGTGGGCTTCTGGGGAAGGAAATGTGAGCACTTCCCAGTTTTTACCTGTGAAGTGTCAGAGAGTATAAATCAAACCATCCAGTCAAACAGGGGCTAGACAGCTACCACGATGAGGCTTACAAGGAGAATGCAAACATCATGCTGTTGTGTCTTGCTGCAATCTCAGGCAGTTGGTTTGTGGTGGCTTTGCACCCCTCGCAAAACTGTAGATTAGCCAGGACAGACAGCTTTCCATTTCAGCCAGTTTGTTACAATGATCTGAATGAATTCTGGAGCTGGCCAGGCCCAAAGCAAGCTGGGCACAGGAGAGAGAGTGTTCTCTTTACACAGTCTACATTTCCCCCTATAACTTTAGAGAGCATTTTCTATTAATGGGGTAACTTAGCTAAAGTAACATTTTTGCTCAGAAAAGGAGCTGTGGGTTCAAGTCTTCCCTCTGCTCTTGGCCTTCTCATTTCCCCCACCCCATGCTGTTCTTAAGGGACAAGGAGCCCCCAGGAACAGAAGGAGAGGGGAGTTGGAGGTCTCCAGCAGAATCAATGAAAACCAACCCACCCCCCCTCCATCTTTGGAAAACCCATGCAGGACACAACCCCATGCACATAACTATCTGGAAGCCCGATACGGATTGTACCAGTTGGTAGCATAGCTACTGTTCAAGCAACCCACCACCAGATGCAAGCAGAACTTAAGCCCGCAGAAACTAGGGTTGTCAGTTTCAGATTGGGAAATTCCTGGAGATCTGAGATGGAGCCTGTGCAGGGTGGAGTCTGGGGAGGGGAGAGCTCAACAGGGTATTGTGCCAGTGTCCACCCTGCAAAGCTGTCATCTTCTCCAGGTAAACTGATCTCTGTTGCCTGGAGACCAGTTGTAATTTTCAGAGATCTCCCGACCCCACCTGGAGGTTGGCAATGCTACGCAGAACCCCTGTAGGTAACAGGCGAGGCAAACCCCCTGCTAAATTGCAGCTTTTTGGGAGCAATTTTGCCCTTGTTTCAAAGCCTCCCTCCCTCCCTTCCTCCTGGCGCCCAACGACACGTCTGTATAGAAAACATAGCACCAACAACAATGATTGCCCTGCCAGATTTCCGTCGGCTTTACAACCACGGAATCACAACAAAGAAACGCGACTTCAAAAGCATCCCGGTCTGTTTCCTATTCAGCCCTTCAAGTACAACTCAATAAGGGAAGCTGACAGGCTGCTCTGTTGAGTGATCACAGCTCCGGCTGTCGCACCCTTTTCTTCAGCTGTCAGGCTCACCTTCCTCTCTCCTCCCCCCAGCCTTGTCTCCTCTTTAGAGGAGTGCAGGAAGAAGAGCGAGCCGGGGCCTGCCGGCTCCTCTCCCAGGCGAGTCCATGCCAAGGAGCCAAGAGGGTACAAGACAGGGGCCTGGGATCAGCGCTTCCCACCACATCCGGGTTCCTTTTCTTTGTAAACACCATTCGCCTTTGAGGGCTTTGCCGGGCAGCCTCCTCCTTACAGAGCTGACGCAAAGGGGAAAGTCGACGAACTGCAAACTTCCTAAGGCGCTTCTGTAGATTCAGGGTTCAAGGTGAGCCTGCGGGCTGGATTTTCTCCACCTTGGAAGCCTGGCGAAATCGGCTCTCTGTTTTGATTGCCTTTCACTCTTGATTTGTGCAACCCTTTTTAACAGGTCCAGGGGCTGGCTGAGGGGATCGAGGCTGCTTGCCTTCACGTGGTGGCTAGAGTCGACAACCTCTAGGTGGCACCTGGAGATCTCCCGCTCTTACAATTTTCTTTATTTTTACATGCTTCTGAGATTTTTTTATCCTGCCCTTCCCCCAGAATAGGGGTTGGGGCGGCTGACACAATAGCCGCACGGTAAAAGTAACAAGAATAAAACCAGAATGTCAGTAAAATCCAGTCTGTTACAATTAATCTCGACAGCATAGATCAGTTTCCCTGGAGAAAATGGCTGCCGTGGAAGGTGGACTCTGTGGCATTATACCCCATTGAGGTCCTTCCCCCCCCCGACCCCCCCCCCCCCAGGCTCCAGCCCCAAAATCTCCCAGTATTTCTAAATCCAGAGCCTGGGAACCCTAAGAATTTAAACCCAGATTTGGGCATTCCAAATCCAGCTCTCTAGCATGACCATCAGATTTCCCAGTGCCAGATGTACAGCCATCAAAGCAAGGCCCTCCATTAACATGGCATGTGGCCGCCTATTTTTATTCATTCTATCGTTGTCGCATCTCTTGAGAGCCAGTGAGGTGTCGTGTCACACTAGGATGTGGGAGACCACATCCAGATCCCCGCTTTGTCGCAGAGGCTTGCTGGAGGACTTAGGGCCACTCCTTTCTTCTCTCTCTGCCTCGCCTACCTCACCAGGCTCTAGTTGTTGTAAGGATGAAATGGAGGAGAGGAGAATGATGTAGTAAGCCACTCTGGGTCCCCATCTAAATAAACACAATACAAATAAATAAGGTCTTCTGAAATCCAGCATCACCGTCTCGAAAGTAACACAACAAGGCCCAATGCAGACAGTTGTGTGAGTCTGGAGCTCAGTGGTGCAATCAGAGCCCTAGCTGGCAGCCTTTAAAATTCTATCTGCTGAACTGAGCTAAAGGGGTGTGTGTGTGTAATTCTCCAGCTCTTTGGATGCTACAGTGTCATTTTTATAAGCCTATCCAGCCCCAGTCACATCCGTCACTTCTTGTTAGGCTCTATCAGCGGCATAATGTGACTCGACTGATGTAATCAGAGATGGCGTGCCAGCCAAAAGGATCTCCAGAAACCTTCAAGGATGTGGTTTCCAAAACCACATGCTGTTCGGCTCTTTCCCTCGAACTGAAGTTTAAAGAGGAGGCAGGAATCTGGGCATGGAAATTGGGGTCGCGGGCTTACAAATCAGAGCCCCGTTTTGGTTGCTGACGGAGGTCCTCGAAAGTTCTGCACAGCTGGCCTGGTTTTCCACCAGTACACAAAGCAGATTCCACCCTCAGAAGTGCCCCTTTGAGATGCTAATGCTGCAGATTGCCAGGAATCGCCCTTCATCTGGAACTGGCCATAGATTCATCAAGTAGAAACTGGTCTCCAAGGATGTTTGAGCATGACCTATAATTACTAACGTCCAGTAGTTGATGATAATCAAGAATTCCTAGAACTGGGCTCTGACACTCCCTCTTGCTTATGCAATGAGCACATCCAGTAATTTCTGTGGACCTGAAACCATGTTTACATGTTACATGTCTCTAGAGAACCCTCTGATACTTTCAGCACGGATTCCTCCTGAAGGGTTTCTGAGCAAAGACCTTGGAGCTCTTGCCACTTTGATAGGTAGCATTGCCAACCTCCAGGTGGTAGCTGGAGATCTGGAATTACAACTCATCTCCAGGTCAGTTCCCCTGGAGTAAATGGCTGCTGGCAGCCCTAGAGATAGGTGCTTCCAGCCTTGCTAAATTCAGGAGGATAAGGTTGGGACAGCAACTTTGATGCATGGTTGCCAGCTCCTGCTTGTGAAATGCCTGGAGATTTTGGGGGTGGAGCCTGAGGAGGGCGGGGTTTGGAGAGGGACTTCAAGGGGGTGTAATGCTATAGAGTCCACCTTCCAAAGCTGCAATTTTCTCCAGTTGAGCTGATCTCTGACACCTGGGAAACAGTTGTAATCCCAGGAGATCTCTAGCCACCACCTGGAGGCTGGCAACTCTAACTGTGAGCAAAGTCCTAATTCCACCCCTCCCATCGTATCAATTTTGATGCAGTCCCATTCTCACTATCTGAAAGCTCAAGTCAGGTTGAACAGTAAAGATGAAAGAAATACCATGAATCTGATGTTACAGAAACCCCTATTTCTCTACACCAGCCCCACTTGAGGGGGGAGATTATGGGACCTGGATAGGTTAATACAAGAGGGCTGCAGTGGATTGAGTTAACAGTGTGACTGGTCTATAGTGTCCACTTCCTCTAAGTAGTTGGGGGAGCAAGGGGAGATTGGCCATTTTGACCAATAGGAAAGGGTTGTGGTGGGTGATGGACTGAGTTCTGTTACCTCCATTTCAGCCAGTGGGGTAGGGCAAGGAGATTCGCCCAGGAAACCATAAACCATTGCTGAGCAAAAGAAGGTCACCAGGTTGAGCCTGGACTAGTTCAGTGGGTGCTACCAATCCTGGACCAAGTGAGTTGCATAGCTGTTCAACTCACCCAGACAGTGGGGGCCAGCTTCCCTGTTCAACCAGCCGCAATGCCATAGGCAAGCTTTGGTAGAGAGCATGAATTTCCCACCTGGTCTGGACCTTCTTCCGTGAAGGAGCATGGTGGGTAAAGGATATGGCATGTGCCTGGGAGAGGGGAGTTACTCACCCCCAGACCCAATTTCCCACCCCTAAGGAACTGGAGAGCGGAAGAAAAATTGGCCTCCACATAGTGATACTCTAGGAATTCTCCCTGGTAAAGACCATACACTCTAAGGGAGGCAGCCTAGTGCAATACCCAGAAAGTCTGTCCTTCCCTGGCATCATCCCCAAAATCTCCTGACATTTGCCAAGGCATTATTGGGAACCCAAATGACAGGGAAGCAATGCTCCCTCTAAGCTGTGGAGTCTCGTGAGCAAAAAACCCTACTTTGTGAGCTACTGGCATTAAAGTTGTGAGCGAGTGATTTGGCTACTGCATAAATCAGTTTGCTCTGGAGCCATCCTTCCCGAGTTAAGACAAAAATGTGTGCGTTTGAGGCTAAAAAACTGTGAGCTAGCTCACACTAACTCAGCTTAGAGGGAACACTGCAGGGAAGGTGGTGTGGGCCTTTCCAGGGCCTCTTTGGCCTCCCAGTCCACCCTAGGAGGAATTACCAGGACAGGAGAGGAGGCAAAATTCAGCTGTAAAACAGTGCCACTCCCACTGACTCTCCAGTAAACCTTTACCTTTAAGAATATTATAATGAAGTAATGTTGCTGTTGTAGGTCGTGGGAGGATGTGGCTCTCTTTTATGCCTCTATAGCCACACCACTCTCTGTGATGAACACCTACTTCTTTTTTCCTCAGACATTTTTCTACTGCCTTTCCCCTCAGAAATGTCTCACGTTTCTCTCAACAACCTCCTACAACTCCACCTCAGGGACAAAAATCCTTTCCCAGACAACCCCCTCCCCTTAGGGGACCAAACCTTTAGGGCAGTGTTAAATTAAATCTCAAGTGTGGCACCCCTGGGCACACCGCGGCACCCGCCACTGTGTTCTCTGGTGCCTGCTTGCTTCTTAAATCATGGGGATAACATCTAAAGGATCTTCAATGGAAAACTAAGCAAAGGGAACTTTGGGTGGCTCCCTACCAGCTAAGTGGTTAGAAAAATGCTGAGCTCATCCCAAGGAGGCCACACACCTTTCCTTTGCCATGGAAGCAGACTTTCTTTTGTCTTTATGCTCCCCCTGTGCCAGGGAAAATGGCACTAAAGTGGGTGGGCCAGTTTGGTGTAGTGGTTAAGTGTGCAAACTCTAATCTGAGAAAACCAGATTTGATTCCCCACTCCTCCACAGGCAGCTGCTGGATGACCTTGGGCAAGCCATAGTTCTAGCACAGCCGTTCTTGAAAAAGAGCCGTTTCTGTCAGAGTTCTCTCAGCCCCACCTACCTCACAGGGTGTCTGTTGTGGGGAGCGGAAGGGAAAGGAGTTTGTATGCCACTCTGAGACACCTTTGGGTAGTGAAGGGCAGGGTATAAATCCAATCTCCTCCTCCTCCTCTTCTTCTTCTTCTTCTTCTTCTTCTTCTTCTTCTTCTTCTTCTTCTTCTTCTTCAAAATATACCTTCCCAGCCACATGGCATGCAGGCAGGGTCTCAGCTTCTGGGCAGCTCCCCAGCTCAGCAACAGGAGCAGAGGAGGAGTGTGCCACCTCCAACTTCGGCTACAGCTCCAGTGCGCCGGGGTCATGGATTCAAGGGGCATTGGGGAAATGGAAGGGGGCGTTGCCCCGTGTGCCCTGCACTAGCTATAGCCCTGATGCAAAGTGCCGTGGCTCAGTGGGGATGGGTTGTGGTTCAGTGGAAGAGCCTCTGCTTGGAATGCAGAAGGTCCCAGGTTCCATTCTGGCATCTCCAGTTAAAAGGGACCAGGTTGAAGATGACCTCTGCCTAAGATCCAGGAGAGCTGCTGCCAGTCTGACTTTGATGGACCAGGGTTCTGATTTCGTATAAGGTGTCTTCATGTGTGTTCACTGTGAGACCTCCCCCCCCCCAAATGGTGTCAAACCAAGTTTGGAAAAGATCATATCAAGTGTGGGGGAAACCCAGAAAGTGAACAATAAGGGGATAACATCATAGAGGTGGCCTTGACCAATGTTCCCCCTAAGTTCTGGAGTCTTATGAGCAAAAATTCTACTTTGTGAGCTACTGGCATGAAAGTTGTGAGCGAGCGATTTGGCTGCTGCATAAATTAGTTTGCTCTGGAGCCGTCCCTCCTGAGCCAAGACAAAAATGTGCGAGCTGGAGGCTAAAACACTGTGAGCTAGCTCACACTAACTCAGCTTAGAGGGAACACTGGCCTTGACCTAGATAGCCCAGGCTAGCCTGATCTTGTCATATCTGAGAAACTAAGCAGAGTTGGCTCTGGTTGATATTTGGAAGGGAGACCGCCAAGAAATACCAGGGTCATGACATAGAGGCAGACGATGGCAAACCACCTCTGAACATCTCTTGCCTTGAAAACCATGTGGGGTTGCCATACGTCAGCTGTGACTTGATGGGGGGGGGTGCTATAGAAAACCTGCTTCCATTTGAATAACAAACCTGAGCAAAATCTCCAGCAACCGAGGAATATAGGTGTCAGCTGCCAGTCACATACATTTCCAGCTCTCCCTTTTTTACCCACAACAATTCCTATTATCAAAGATACTTGTTAACTTATATCCTAGCATCATCAAGAATATTACTAGCCCGATATTGGGAAAATGAGAGGCTACCCTCTAGACAGGAAATAGCTTTGAAACTGCTGGACACTGCAGAAATTGACAAATTAATTATGTTAGTTCATGGGAAAGATGAAACCCTATTCCAAAAAAGATGGTTAAGAGTATATAAATGGTGGGGAAATAACTTTATGTAAAAGACTCTGAAAACATAAAGAAAGTGTCAAATATGTGGCTGTATAAAATGACAAATTTCATAAATAAATTATTTTTTTTAAAAAAGCAATTCCTATTATCTATAGGGATGGTTTTCAATTTACTGTCTGTTCTGTTTTGATCTGAAAAATCTCAGTTTTGATTTTGCTTACCCCAGTGTGAGTCAAACCCGTGCTTCTTTATTTCAATGCGATGCTTTGTTTCTTTACACTGAATTTTCCCCAAAGAATGTATGCATTTTCCAGCCTTATTTGGGCATCCATAAATCAGCATTATACATGATATGTATATTAAAGCATATAAATGGCATCCGTTGTGCATATACTGTATAAATTGTGTATAAAAACCACGCCACATGCATACACAATACAAACCGAACTACAAAATCAACAAGCAAAAAGCAGAGATGGAACACTGGAGAGCAAAATATAAATGTTTATTAGAAACAGGAATGAAATATGGAACATTCGATCTTCTCTTGTGCCTCTTCCTCATGAAACCCAGGCATATATCCAGCCCTGCAGCAGTGTTTCTGGCAGTATTTCCCCACTCCTAACATTGCCCTCTGAAATTTTGTTTCTGGGGATTGGTGGGCCCTCTTAAACAAAACAGTGGAGGGCTGCATCAGGAGGGGAAAATCAGTGGAAATTGCCACTCCTCCTGAGTCTTCAGAATAGGGTTACATACAAGCAGGGGTCATTTAGTAGAAAAAGAGCTAGGGGAACTCATTAGCATAACTCATTAGCATATGCCACACCCCCTGACATCAGGGGCCCGGCGGTGGACCTGCAAGGCCAGCGGGAGTGCAAGGAAGCCCCGCCAAGGCCCTCCCTGGCCCCAGGCAGGCAGGGGTGGGGAGAGGGGGGGAGGAAGCAACTTACCCTCCCTCTTCTCCTGCCTCCTCCTGGCTGAATGAGGGCCGGAAGCAGGGGGCGGGGCTTCATCATGTGCCCCGCCCCCTGCACCTCACCCGGGGGAACGCGTTCCCTCCCCCCGAAATGACCTCTGCATACAAGCCACTTTGGAGTCAAGAAGGAATTTTCCTCCAGGCCTGATTGACCCATGGATCCTGTACGTGTATATGTGTGTGTGTATGCACCTGGAACTCTTGGCGACCTGTGGTGACTGACCCCTACTGGGGGCCTGGAGGATATTCAGAGAGCTGGCTGAATAAAGCCTGCCCTTGTCCTCCTGACTGCTGGTGTTCCAAGGAGGTCTCCCATCCAAGTACTTGACAGAGTCGACCCTGCTTAGCTTCTGAGAGCTGACAAGACAGAGCTTGCCTGGACTTCCCAGGTCGGGGTGATCCTGAATGTTTTTTGCCTTCTTCTGGGCATAGAGCAGGGGTCTCTGGGGGAGTTAGGGTTGTTGTGAATTTCCTGCATTGTGCACCAGAGCAGTGCTGGACTCCCCCACTCCAGCGCCGCTTCGCACTTGGCAACCCTAGCCTTCTCAATTGCTGTTCTCAGACTTCTTTAACCACCCATTCACAAATGTAGCAAAAGAATTTCAGACTCGGACTTCTTTAACCACCCATTCACAAATGTTGCAAAAGAATTTCAGAAACAGACTAGAACATGACCTTTGGGATCCCTTCCAGCTCTACCTTTCTATAATCCCAACTTTATCTTTGGAGAGATGCTGAGTACTCTTTTCAAAAATGTTTTCTTGCACATGCAGTAGCATTTTTTAAATGTGAGTAGTATGTGTGTTTATGTGTGTATGCCTGGAAGTCGACTTCTGGTGACCCCTAGTGGGACTTGGACATTTCAGAGAACTGGCTTACTATTGCCTGCCTCTGAGCCCCAGCCCTGGGATTCCTTGGAGGTGTCCCTTCTAAGTACTTGCCAGGGTTGGCCCTGCTTAGCTTCCAAGATCTGACAAGATTGAGCTTGCCTGAGCTATCCAGGGCAGGGCACAGTAGCTGATAAGCAAGAAACTTTTGTGATGTCCATGAGGTGGAAGAGGGCTTAGGCAGTCATCCTTGTTTAGCATGAGGAAATGGTCCTTGGCCCCGGTCACAGAGGCAGGAAAATGCAGGGGGGAAGCCTGGCATTTTGCCCCAGAGCAAAATAACGCGTGGCTTTCAGACCAACACTGCTGCCCCCACCTGAATCTATTCTGTTGACAAGGGAGTTCCAGACGGCAGCCGTGTTGGTCTGCAGTAAAACAGATTCGAGTCCTGGAGCTCCTTAGAGACCAAGAAGAGTTCCAGGGTGTAAGTTTCGAGAGTCAGACACAGTAGAGCAGAAGCAGAGATCTGAGTTCTTTTATCATAGTCAGGTCCCAGTCACACGGGCCGGAAAATGCGGGGGGGAAGCGTGGCAGTTTGGCCCGGAGCAAAATAATGCGCGGCCGCTTGATCACACATCCCGTCAGGGTCCCATGGTTAGGGGCGAGGTGGCGATCACACGACGATCCTGCAGCACGGCAAAGAAGCGGTGCGGCACGATCACACCAACGGCATGCGCAATTCTGCGGGAGCCCGCCCTTGCCCCACGGTTTCCGGAAACTAGTACCTTGGAGGTACTAGTTTTTTTACTCCGCATATTCGGCAGGAAACCTCGGGTTCGCCACGGGAGCTCTACGCTTCCCAGATGTGGCGCTCTGATCGCGCCCGGAAAATTTGCTTATCTTCTGTCTCTGTAGCATGGCTAATGCTCCGTGTGACCGCAGCCCTTATTTAGTTTATTTCTCATTTTGTTTTGTATTTGTCAATCATTTCATTTCTCCACTTTTCCCTGTTAGTTTGGTAGATTCTCTTACATGGCATATCAGACTGCATTTGGTCCACAATAGATACACAAAGCATATCATTTATATAAGTAGTATCTATAATGCTGGATAGCCCAGGCCTATAATACTGGATAGCTAGGTAGTACTTGGATGGGAGACCATCAAGAAATACCAGGGTCATGACGCTGAGGCAGCCAATGGCAAGTCTCTTGACTTGAAAACACTATGGGGTCACCATAAGTCAGCTGTGTCTTGAGAGCCCTTTCCACCACCATCTATAATTAGGAATGAACAGGAATGTTGGCCGGTTTGTGGTTTGTGAACTAACCATTTATGGCAGGTCAACCAGCATGAACTTTCCACAAACGTTCAAGCAGTTTGTCGTAGTTTGTGAATGGATACATTTCCAGACTATCTCGGCTCAATCAGAATATTTACCAAACTTCAAAGCAACAGGGGGGGGGGTGGATTTCTCCAGCCTTGGAAACAGCTTTTCAGGGAGCTCATTCTATATACTTTTGAACCGGCACCTGACATTGCCCCCAAAAGCACTTTCCTGGGGGAATCTTCTTTGGGGGGGCATAACTGAGACTCCCTAAGTCCATATCTGCACATAAACTTGGAGGGCATGTACAGGAACAGTAGAGGGAGATCCTCTGCAAGTTTGATGTCTCTAGCTTGCACAGGGCCTGTTCTATACATTCTTGAGCCTTATGAACCTACTCCTGTCATTTCCCCAGGAAGTACTTTCCTGAGGGCATTTTTTGGGGGGGGGGGGAATGTAACTTAGATCCCATAAATCCAATCTTCACCAAACTTGGAGAGCAGGTAAAAAAAGAGTCAGCTGGAGATCCCCTGTAAATTTGGTATCTCTAGTGAAACAGGGGGCATTCTATTACATCACAAATCTCACAAACTGGACTGGTTTATTTGGCGTCTAAAAGTTAATGGTGGTTCACGCTACAAACTGTGAACTGAAATGAACTGCATTCTGCCAGTTTGTGCCCATCCCTATCTATAATACACCAATTCCCAATGTAACACCTGCTCATTTATTTCCTGTTGCTCATTTGGTTCTTGAGTCTTGGGAATACATCTAAGGGGTCTCTACTGGAACACCCAAACCTTCAGGCATTCATCAGCACTGAGACCATCATCTTAGCTGGAACTTAGTAGCCCCCTGGAAGAGGACTCAGGTCACAAAAACAGCACAGGGAGGGGGGTTGCTTCTCCTCCCATACCATGGCCCCAATCCAAACTGGAGTCCCACACTCCAGTTTCAGAATGGTTTGGCCTTTAGATAAATCCTGGCCTACCCTATAAAATGGCAAACATGGGATGGCCAGTTATCTGAGATCACTTTCCAAAGTGAAGTTAAAAAATTATAACTTTAAAAATTAGTACCTTTCTGTTCCACAGACAGGTGTTTTAGTGCTGTGTCTGTACGTGAAGATTTTTAGTTGTCATAGCTTGTGCCCATTGTTAGACTGATCATCCATGAATCTGTTGATTCAGATTACCACCATGTTCTATCTTGTTCTCTGTCCCATTTAACACCTACATGAAGTCACTGGCAGAAATCATCCAGAGATCTGGAGCAAGTCATCAGTGTGCCGATGACATATAACTTCACCGCACCTTGCCATCTAATTCCAGGGAGGAAGTGGAAAGCCCTAAAACCAATGTTGAAAAGCAGTAAAGGGCTGGATATGGATGATCAAGCAGAAACTTAATTCAGGAAGAATGGGATTATCTATGCATCTATCTCCTTTTTATCACACTCTTTTCCCAAGGAGATCAGACGTGCGTACGTGGTTCTCCCGTCTGTACTTGATCCTCTCTGTGGGGTAGAGCTAGGCTGACAGGGAAGAACTGGTCCAAGGTCAACATTCCCTTATATTTATCTTTGTTAAAGAACTGGTAATTTGTGGACTTTCTCTGAGATCAAATGATGGTAATGAATTCTGGAACAAGGCACAAAGACTGCTGTACAACATGTTTTCATTGCTGTTTGTATTAAAGTCATTTTAAGCCATTCTTCATCTGCTTGCTTTTATCTTTGGACCCAGAAATACTACTGCAAAAGTGGCTGAGTACTGAGTAGTTCTATTGGCAGGGGATACAGCAGATCTGGTTTATAACTCTTCCAAACAGAGCTGTACTCTCTGCGAGGAACAGATTTGCAATGTATTAATTTTTTATTTATTTAAAACAACCCAGTCGGGGTCCACAAGGCGGCCAACATAAAAAACATAACAACTAAAACATTTAAAATTATGAAATACTTCAATAAAAACCCGTAAAACAATACAATTTTTGACCTGGATTTTTCACATAAGGGCTTTTTTCCCCCTTGTAAAAACTAGGTATGGGCTAGTTATGCTCAGTCACCTGGTGATTCAGTTTATGTCTTGATTCCAGTTTTTGGGTCAGGTTTGTTTTCCTCTCCCTGTGTCTTACTCAGTTTATGTCTTGCTCACTGATCACAAGCAGGGAGCTGATCATTCATCCAGCCATTCAGATGCATCTGAGCAAATGTGGATGTGTCCGGTTTACACAACGACCCTGCTTTCTTGCACAATCCGGATGCTTGGAGAGGGGACAAACTGCAGACAAGTCTGCGCTTTACAACACAAGTGGGTCTATTTAATGACCTGGCATTGATCCTAGGGATACTGCCTCCTCCCCAGTAAATAAGATGACTGAGTTCTCAGCCTGGACACAAGCGGCAATGACCTCACCCTGGACCACAGGCAGAGTCTGCGCAGCTGCGAAATTACCTGGCGCCAGGGTTGCCAACCTCTGGGAATGACACCTGATCTCTAGACTACACAGACTGCTTATTCATTGAATAAATTTATTCCACTTCTCCAGGAGAAAGTGACTGCTTCGGAAGGTGGGCTGCCATGACTTTATACCCTACCGAGGTCCCTCCCCTCCCTAAACCCCCTCTTCCCAGGCTCCACCCTCAAATCTCCAGGTATTACAGAGCTCAGAGATGGCAAACCTACCAGGCACAGGGCTATTCTCGACATGAACTTTGCCAGGAAAGGTTCAGGGTGATCCAGGTGGGAGCTCACTTTGTGTATCATCAAGGGAGTTATTTAAGGCATTTGTTATCCTGCTTTTCTGGGGACCTAAAGCAGCTTTCAGTCTTTTTGAAAAACAGGATAAGTTTGAGCAAGATGAGATTGCTTTCGTGATCTTGTTTGTGTCAAATTTCTAGTTTTAGCATGCCTGGTTTTAGTCAAGCACAGAAGAACCCTCTCGCTGTGCTGTTCTCGCCTCCTGTAAATTGACGTACAGGCCTACCTACGCCCAGGAGCATGACAACCTGTTGACCAAGTTCCCAAGAGTTTGATTTTGGTCAATAAAAACAAGGTTCTAAGAAAAAGCCGCTCACGCTTTTGCTGCCTGTGCTCCGGTTAAGGCCCACAAGCACTGACGTCCCTTCCCTCCGGTCCTAATGACACCTGGCATGTTGCTTTCCAAAGAAAGCAGAAGCATTTCACCAATTCTAACCAAACTCTCCCCACCACCACCCTGGGCGGGATAAAGAGAGGATCCTTCTCACACCTCTGCCCTATTAAAGGGAACAGGCCTTGAAGAGGCTGACGACAGGAGAGAGAATGCTGGCTAATCTCACCTGTCTTCCTGATGCTGGCAAAGCTGCTTGACAAGCTGCCACGTTTCCCCATCACCAGCCTGACAAAGTCATCCTCCAGGCCTCCACCACACCTGTTATTTGCTGTTGACAGAGAAAGGAAGGACCTGGGGCCCACTCACACGGGATCTGAGCTGCGCCTTCCCTCCTGTGTGGACTGTCAGCTGGGGAGAGCTTCAGTACCGCAAGAAACAGGTCTTCTGTGGCCATTCCTCCTCAGATGACCAGGCCTGATATGGTAGATGAGGTCTATCCAATTCCACAAAATGGAGGGCTGCCAACTTTCTGAGGCCACTTTTGCAAGATAAGTGGGAAATTTCCTTTGGAAAGCCTGTACACACATCAGAGGGCACACAAGTGTTGCCGGTTTCCAGGCAGTGGTGGGCAATCCCCTTTTGGGCTGCACCCCATTGCTAGGGTTGCCAGCTCAGGGTAGGGAAACACCTGGAGATTTTGGAGGTGGAGCCTGAGGAGGGCAGGGTCTGAGGAGGGGATGGACTTCAGTGGGGTATAATGCCGTAGAGTCCACCTTCCAAAGCTGCCATTTTCTCCTGGTGAACTGATCTCTGTTGCCTGGAGATCAGTTGTGATAGTGGGACATCTTCAGCCACCACCTGGAGGTTGGTCGCTCTAGCCATCACTGATCAATGTGGCAGTGTGAGGGGGGGGAATGGTATTAGCAATGCCATGATGTCATTTCCAGGCAAAACCTAGAAGCACCATCACAGCCAACCTGAAATCCTCTAAGAAATCATAGAATCTCCAGTGTTTTTAACTTAGATATGAACAAGAAGGGGGACCCGTGATACTTGCGGGGGTGGGGAGAAGCTCCACTGAAGGAGAAGGAAACAGCCGCAGGTGAGCCTTCTCTCCTGCCTCCCATCCCCGGCATCCACAGAGAGGCCTGCGCCTCTCCAAGCCTTCTCCCCCCCAGCACCAGCTGCGAGAGGCCTGAACTCGGCCTGCCGAACTTTCTCCCCCCTTCCGTTCCAGCAGCTGCGGCAGCGGCAGGAGGTCTGAGCTCGGCCCGCCAGACTCCCCCCCCGCGGTGGCGAGGGCTGCTTACAGCCGCCGGCCCGCTAAGCCTTCTCCTGCCCCCTCCCCTCTCCCTCCCTAGCGTCGACCTGAGAGGCTTCCAGTCACCGGGCCCGCCAATCTCTCCCCCCCCCCCCTCCCCCCCCCCCCCCCCCCCCCCCCCCCCCCCCCCCCCCCCCCCCCCCCCCCCCCCCCCCCCCCCCCCCCCCCCCCCCCCAGCAGCCAATCTCCCCCCCCCCCCCCCCCCCCCCGCCTCGGCTCCAGCAGCGAGGCCTGAGAGGCTTCCAACCCCCGGCCCACTGCAGAGTTCCCAGAGCGTTCCCTGCACATGCGTAGGAAATGCTCTTTTACTTTTTGGGGTATTTAAATATCCTCCCTATATTTTTTCAACTTTTTAGATTTTTGTGCACACCTAGGGACTTCCCCAAGTGTGCAGGAAAAACTCCCTGCCCCCCAGGTGCCCCCAATGTGCGGATTTAGATATCTGCACGCAGGGGGCGCCTTCGCTATTAGATATATAGATGGGTTTCCTAGAATGTTGCAGGGCTCTATCCTGGCCCTAGTCACATCCTACTGCATGCATCCTGCATGTACATATGTAATCTGTTTGTGAGAAATAGGCAACTTACGTTCACTTTACACATGAAACTGAAGACCAGTACCTCGATAAAGGTGAGGTTAAAATCCCAGGTTCAATTGTACATGTGTTGGATGTAACATGAGAATCACTCAATGCACATATAAAGAAAACTGTGTATGGATTGTGCATGTGTTCACTGTGACTTGTGAACAGGGCTGTGATTTTTCTTTGTACACATACTGAATAAGTCTTATGTTATATTCAGTTCATGTACAACTGAACACATTATTGAAATCCCACATTTTTCCAGATCCTGGTATCCAGTTTTATTTTTAAAGTGAATGCACATTGGTTCTTTCTTACAAATAGAAGTGTGTTCACAATGTACACCTGCTCAACATAACATATATACATATATGTTTGTTTCAAAAGGGGCTTCTCTGTCATATAAGGTGACAAGGAGCCATTTTGTGGTTATCCATAACATTTTTATCCTGCCCTTCTTCCTGGGAGCTCAGGGCAACATTTGGTACATCCTGTGAAGCAGGTTGGCTATAGGGTAGTTGCCTGTCCCAGAGCTGCATTAATTGTTTTCCCAGAGAGAGCATTTCTACAAGGAAAGCACTTTGGCAGGGCAGAAGGTCTCAGCAGGATGCAACCTCCTGTGGTTGCTGGAAAGAAGGGAGGTTTTGCATGCCTGCCAGCAACATCAAAGCCAGCCTTAGTTATTTATTAATTGTCCCAATAAATAAATAAATAACTGGTGATGGAGGCGGAGGAGGAGGACTTGAGTTTGCCCAAATGCCTGGTGGGCATCTATTCCTACTGGGAAGGTCTGTTGCAAGTCATGACGGGAAGGGCCGGCTCACCCACTAGGAGAACTAGGCATTTGCCTAGAGCACCGGACCCTGGATGGGGCGCCAAACTGCGCCTCCCCCCACCAAAAGTTCCCCCCCTCTGTCCGCCCCCTGCCTTTCCCATCGTCCCTCTTCCCAGACCCAGATTTCTGTGCTGCCGCCACTTCAGGGCTGGTGGCACAGGCTGACGAGGGAAGCGTCTCCACCTTGCGCTCTTGCCTGTCTTGCCTGAGCTGGTCTTGTGATGAGGAGAGCTTCCCTCAGCCCAGGTGGTGCCAAACGGGGTGGGCGAAAGAGCCAGGGGCTGCTGAGGAGGGTGGTGCACAGACATCATGGACTTGCTCCAGGGGGCGCTGCTGAGGAGGAGAGGCGGTGGCAGCGGCAGCTTGCCTGTGTGTGGGGTGGAGGGGAGCCAGTGCCAGAAGGAGACTAGCAGCGAGGCACCTCCAACTCCGCTGAGGGAGGTAAGACGCGTCCTGCTGCCTGGCTTGCTTTCGGGGTGGGGGGGCAAAGCAGAGGGCAACCACACCACCGTGGAATGCCTCTAAAAGGAGTCCGTCACCCTCTGTCATGGGTCTTGGGCCTGGCCTCCAGAGCGCCCTCGGGGGTCGGCATGAGCCTGGGCCAGAGCCATCTCTCCCCTCTTTCCCCCCAGCGGAGGGCACGGAAGGGAGTCACCAGTGGCTGGCTGTGGGGCTCCCCTGGGCTGCAGGGGCTGGAAGGTCGTGTGGCGCCAGGGAGGGGACAGGTAGGAGAGGGCGGGCAAGGAGATGGCCAGCTGGGGAGTTTGGCATCTGCGCCTCGCCTAAGGCACAGAAACACTCGGGCCGGCCCTGATGGCAGGAGCCAAAATACCCCTTCTTGCCCCCATCTCTTATACTGCTGAAGGTACTAGGCTCTTGGTACAGAAGCATTCTCATCTCTATGTGGGAGAAGGATAACAATTGTAAGAGGGTCAGTGCAATCCTAAGAATACTTTCCTGGGAGTAGGTCCCATTGAACAAGCCTTAGTAGGATTCAGAATAGATCTGTTACGGATTGCTTTCGGTGTCTACTCGCAATACTTGCTTTTGGGGGAAACCTGGGGGGATCTTTTTAATCATTCACAAAGGTTTTTAATCTAACCAATGAATAAGGCAAATATTTCAGCTCTACAGTGTATCTCATTTTCTTAACAACTGAGGTTGTTTCTTCCTGTGGAACTGTGAGTTCCTAATGAGTTAGTTTCACTGCAAACCTGGAAAACAAATTAGGAGATGGTAAGGTAAGGTAAGGTCATATTCATTAGCAATATCGTCAGTGGCCTTTACTTACACAAATCACAAATAACCATACGGTGCTACCAGCAAACACAGAGGATGTTAAAGTACCCTATACAGATATCATTTTTAAATATGCAGTCCACAACACAAAAGGTTACATCTCTGCAAATATCAATTTATACTAAAATAATAAAATCTAGGCAAACTTCACCTTTCTTTGCCTTATGTGTAATGCAATAACGGCAAGTTTTTGCTTTTTAACAGCAGGACCAATAAAACAGTGTGTGTGTGTGTGTGTGTGTGTGTGTGTGCATGTGTGCGTACAAGCACGCACACCAATTTATTCTTTTTAAATAATTCCATCTGCCCATTGGGCTCCAAGGACTACACAATGCTCCACAATATACAAGAGGTGTTGGAACAAGCTTTAGGCTTGCGTACACTTCCCATGTGTAATGATCCCTTATGTTCATATATGCCAGGGGGTTGAATTCAATAGTTCCCTTCTGCTAACTGAGGACTCTCCCATTGGAAGATGTCATCCACTAGAGAAGTCCTTCCTCCAGTGGAAGATTCCTCATCTATTGGAATTAAACCACTGGATTCAACCCTGTTATGTGTACACCCCATATGTGTGCCCTATCTGCTACTCAAAAGGCAACAGAACCCATCTAAGTGTTTGGTTTAAAACTGGCCAGGTTTTGATACTTCTGGCATCCACAGAATACTTTCATAATTAAAGAGTATTAATAGGAGAGCGTATCCTCTTCCAAAGTCTTCTTTAAGGGGATTTTCATCTGTGTTGAAAGTACTCTCTAGATGCCTTATATAAGACTGCAATAAAAATAACAAGAGATCACACAGTCAGATCTACAGAAGCCAGAATAAAACGAAGTGTGTATGTAAGCACTAATAAATTATAATAATGCTCAAATAATAAAGGAGCTATTAACATTTATGTGTGGTTTTTCTTTCAACAAATACATATTTCATTTGTGCATAAATTCATATTTCATAAACTTCCATTTCATTAACGAAATCTCTGGATTGTGATCTTTATTTCAGAAGTCTTCTTCCAGAATATCAAAATATCATGACTCATCAGTTTCAGAATATGTAAAAATGTAAGACAGCTTCTCTGTTCAATTCAAATCTTTGTGAGGTTACAGTAATTTCATCTAGAGTTTCAGAAGATGGGCCACCAGTAACACATTTAACACAGTTCCTCTCTCTACTTTGCTAATCTGATAACTAATAAATAAATAAATTACACAAATGGAGATGAGAATTTAATCTGGTATTGCCGCCAATATTCTGGCTTTTATATATAACTGCGACAGTATAACCTACCAAGCTAGCTAAATGTAAACAATAATTCCTCATTGGTTCTTCTTCTAGTGTTTTTATTGGCTATTCTTAAGAGGATCTGTCTCTCAATCAGCCAGCAAGGCAGTTGTGGCCTCTCTTGCAACAGATGCTATGGCTGCACTCAGAATAATTCCCATTTGAACTCAGTGGAACTCACATCTGAGTAAACATGAATAGAGTACTTTTGATGGGTTTGATGTATAGTTCTTTTGGTCTTTGAATTTGTGGGGAAGGGGCCATGGTTCAGTGGTAGAGCAGGAGGTCTCAGGTTCAATCCTTACCACCTTCAATTAATAGGACCAGACAGTAGATGATGTGACAGCCCTCTGTCTAAGACTCTGGAGAGCCCACTGCATGGTCTGAATAGACTAAACTGATAGACCAGTGGTCTGATTCAGTATAAGCCACTTTCATATATTCATGGTTGATTTGGTGTGTAATGGAGAAAACAGGCTTTTAGAAGTTTGGGTAACAGCCTCTAAAAATGTGGTGAGGTCAGTTGTGGTGACAGAATATCTGCAAAGACCCACCAGCCTGACAAAGGGCCCATCACCAACCAGAGACTCTTGGCCCATCCACCGAGAGGCTGACCCAGAGATCCCTGCAGTGCCTTCTGGGTAATCTCGCACTGAATGCTGGGGAAAGCATCTGGATGCAGTAGAGTACCACAAAATAATTGCGCTCCTCACTTTCCTCCAGCAATGTGTGTATATACTCAATGGGATGACATGTTTAGTGGGGACTGAATAACACTGTGCTCTGAACTGACCCCAAACATATGTAACATCAGCTTCATACCACTGGGTCTACATGAGAAGTTTTAGCAATTCATCCATGCACACGCAGATGGATCAAAAACCAGGAAGAAGAAAGTGATGGGTGTGATATGAATAAAGTGTTTCTGCATTCCCAGGACAAAGACTCATTGCATTCCATACTGTTAGCATGCCTGTATGAAAACAAGAAACTGACACGGGCAAGATATGCAAATGAAAGCTGTAGCTTGTAATTATGGGGCAACCCCCGCTAGTTAATTGCAAAAACAAAACCTCTTACTGCATCCAGGATGGATTTATTAAAGGCTGAAATTCTCTTATCAACATATGCAGTAATGCTAGGGAGGAATTTGTAGCAAGGGAATGAGTTTTTTAATTATTATTTTTTGCAATTATTTCAATTTTGATCAAATTTTAAAATATTCTTGGGGGAGGGATTTTTTTACTTCTAGGAATGTTTCCAAATATGCGCTAAAACTGAGATGTGTTTTGATTATTATAAATTTCAAAGAAAGAGAACTATCAATCTTAGAATGTCAGTAGGGCAGCCAGTATAGTCTGTAGGGTTGTATGGCTATACTCTTTTTAGTTTATATTTGTTTAATTATATTGCCACAGTGAATTATTTTGTTCCATTCATTTTCATTGCTCATGTTTCAATTTTTTAAAACTTCTTTTGCACTTCTAATATGGAATTTATGCAAAAACAGGTATCAGTTTTAGCAGTAATGCTTCTAGCAATTTTTGTAAAATACTCCGGGGGGTGGGGAATAACTGTAATTTTGTCCCAAACAGGGAGAACCCATGTCCGAACCTGGAATTTTCAAATTAAAATGTGTAACTATAACATTCAGTAGCAACTTGAAAATTCAATCATATGTTTACAACTTTAAAAATATTTTTGTTAGGAGTGTTTTGATAAGATAAAACTTAGACAGAAACAGAAAAACTGAATAATTAAGATAGTATCTCACATTGGAAGTTTTGCATACAAATGAATAAATTAGAGTATTTGGGTACTGTTCATAATTCCAGATGGGTAAACGCATTGGTTTGTATCAGCAGAATAAAATAGGAGTCCAACAGCCGTAAAAGACTTTTTAAAAATTAGCCTTAAGGTGCCACTGGACTCCTGTTTAATTCAAGTATTGTAGAGTAAATCATTCAGTGCAACACTTAAAACATTATTAAAGGCAACTTTTAGAAACCATTCCCATTTGTCACAGTTTTTTTCACTTTAGAAATCCTGCTACCTCCAAAAAATTCTGGTGTATATGTCATGATTATAATCCCTGCATTTAAGATGTGGCTTTGGCTTTAAGATATGGAAAGCCCTTTTTAACTGACAAAAATGGAAAAGTTTCAAATAAATCTATAGGCGTGACTGTTTTGGTCCTGCTGAATAAAATGAGACTTACTCCTGAGTAAGATCTGCTCAGGCTTTTTTGCTATGTTTGTAGAGATTCAGATATTATATGATGGCCATAGAGGGATGGGCTAGAGCAGCCTGAATAGTCTTGACTAGCCAAAATTTGTCAGGGCTTGGAAACGAAGTGGGATTGGCTATGGTTAGTATTTGGACAGGAGACCACCAAGGAAGACGGGGGCTGCTATGCAGATGAAGGCCATGACAAACCACCTCTGCCCATCTCTTGCCCTGAAAACCCCAAGGTCCTGGGGTTGCCATATGTCAGTTGTGAGCCAGTTTGGTGTAGTGGTTAAGTGTGCGGACTCCAGTCTGGAAGAACCGGGTTTGATTCCCCACTCCTCCACTTGCACCTGCTGATGTGACCTTGGGTCAGTCACAAGCTCTGGCACAGCTGTCCTTGAAAAAGAGCAGTTTGTGTCAGAGTTCTCTCAGCCCCACCCACCTCACAGGGTGTCTGTTGTGGGGAGGGGAAGGGAAAGGAGTTTGTAAGCCGCTCTGAGACTCCAAGTGAAGGACGGGGCATAAATCCAATCTCTTCTTCTCTTCTTCTTCTTCTCCATTAGGGTGACTGCATAGGTGAATGAGAAAGACCTGGGCCTAGAGAGAAACACAAAATAACAGAAGATAACTTGTGATGCTCTGGTGTTTGCAAATAATGGGTTCAGGAACTGAACATAATCTGCTTTCAGTGCCCATTTTTTCTCTCAAGAGGACCAGCCCAGCCCTGGCCTGGATAGCCCAGGCAAGCCCGATCTCATCAGATCTCAGAAGCTAAGCAGGGCTAACCCTGGCAAGTAACTGGAAGGAAGGCCTTCAAGGAATACCAGGGCCCGGGACACAGAGGCAGAAAAACGTCCAAGCCCCCAGCAAAGGTCTCCAGAAGTCACCAAGACTTCCAGGCATGCAAGCACACAAAACACACACACACAAATACAAAAAAAACCAAGGCTTTTAAAAAAGAGGACCATCCCATGCTTTCACATTGCTGGTTTATTTGCAATGTAAAAGAAGCAGAATTTTGAGGACATTTTGCATCTGCACAGACGATCACATTGCATTGGCAGATGGATCTCCAGATTAGGAGCTGTAAAACTTCTCTTGAACTCCTTTCCCCCCCCCAATGAGATCAAATAAGTTATAGTATATTAAAGATTTATTAACTGAAGGCTAAAAGACAAGATATATGCAAATATGCATAATTAAATCACAACAGCTGCTTCTTCTCGGCAAAACACCTTCTGGAGTTGGTGATGTATGGTAGGAAGGGAAAGGGAGGGAGTGCTTAAACATTTGCCCGCTGATTTTCTGCTGCCCTTTACCTAGTCTTCTTACCCCGGGGGGGGGGGGATATCAAAATGCAGAGTTGCCTGCTGCCAGGCCCCAGCCCCCCACCAGCCCCCCCCCCACTGCCAATCAGCTGGCTGGCAGGGGACTTACCAGGAGAAAGAGGAAGCCCCAGGCAACATTGCTGGCAATGGGTCAATGTCACTTCTGGTGCACACAGGAAGAGACATCATCATACCAGCGTCATCTGGGAGACGCTCTGGTATTTGGGCAAAAGTTCTATGGTAGAAGCCATTTTTATCATAGAGTTTTCCTTCAAAATACCAGATCATCGCCATAATGCGGCAGCATGATGATATTTTCTGTGCATGCTGGAAGTGACACTGCCACGTCACCTGGGCCTTTCTCTCTTTCTTTCTTTCCCCCCATCCTCTGCCAGTTGCCAAGAGGGACCTGGCAACCCTATCCAGATGTCTGCTAGTAAGAGAAACATGTCTCTGAAACATCACAGGCTGTGGGGCAGATGAAGCAGAAAATCAGCATGTAGAGCATTCAGAAAAGTGATCTGCATTTGAGAAGCGATGTGGGGAGTTGAGGATCCATCCTCCCACCACAAGCTCTTTTGCTACTACCCTCTCAAGCCCTGCTCTCATCACAAATCCAAATGTTCACTCGCACCTGGAACCCAACAGAGGACAAAGGAGCTGACGAGTGGCACCAGAAAACCAGAAGTTGGGAGAAGGGGTAAGGGGTAAGGACTTCTCCCCAAACATTTTTTTTCACTGCAAATTGCCCCCCACACAGTTGATTTGCTGGAAAGAGGCAGCCTGTATGTGCCACGGAGCTCTGTCCTTAAGTGGCAATTTCTGAGCACCAAGGAGAGGGGACTGGGGTAGGGAGTGTGGCTCAGTTCTGATCCTCAGCTTTGTTTTCAGGGAGGGGGAAGCAGAAGGACAAAATAAGTGAAACTTCTACAAGGCTATCTTAACTAAGCCAGCTTTAATAACAGGGTAATTATTCAGACTTAAGTGCACAATCACTTTTCATTTTGCTAAAATTTATGACAGGCGATGACAAGTTAATAAATGAGATGTTTCACCAGTACTTAAACAGCTGTTAACCAGTCACCTCCTAGCAATGGGTAGCCCAAAGCAAGAAGCAAGGGGGGCGGGGGGGGGGGGGGGGACTTAACTCCCAAACCAATGCATAGAAATGGGTTGTTTTGGTTTGTTGAAATAGCCCCTGCAATAAATCATCATTAACAATGCTGTCATTTATCAAAGGGAAAGCTCTTGCTGCAAAAGGCTTTGAAGTCCCAGAACCTATAATTTCCTACCTATAAAAAGGTACCTTTGTGTCTGTGTCATGCCTGAAATTGACAAGAGAGCCAGAAGGGATTGAGGAGTTCATTACTGCAACACACCCATCCAAACAAGCATTTTGCTAATACAGGCAAGCCGGAGTGATCAAGGCTTTCCTTCATTGTAGTCAAAAAGCATCTGAACTCATCGAGTCTCATTTTCACCCCACGGATAACATCGGCTGGTCATAAGAACCTAAGAAGAACCCTGGGGCATCAGACCAGTGGTCCATCTAGTTCAGCATCTGGTTTCACAGAGTGGGTAATCAATGGCCTTGGGGGACCATCAAGACCAAGGCCTGCCCCCTAATGTTACTACAAAGAACTGGATTTCAGAGCTTTCCTGCCTCTGACTATGGAGGTTCCCTTAGTCACCATGGACTTCTCCTCCCTGAATCTGTCTAACTTCCTATCTATGCTTGTGACCATCACTCATTGGGCCTGTAGCCAGATATTGTGAGATGAAGCTGCAGAATGTTCCACAAATATGGCTCATATGTTCCTAAGCCCCAAAAGAACACACAAGTGAAGTCTCAATGAGGAGAAAGTTCTTTAGGTATTTTATTGCAAGAAATACCAGAAAACAGGCCAAAATTGCCTGTCAAAAACTGACTGCTTTCTGAACAATATAAGGAAGTGCGAGAGTTGGACTATAAGGAAGGCCAAGCGCCGAAGAATAGATTCTTTTGAACTATGGTGCTGGAGAAGACTCTTGAGAGTCCCTTGGACTGCAAGAAGATCCAATCAGTCAATCCTAAAAGAAATCAACCCTGACTGTCCCCTGGAAGGCCAGATAATGAAACTGAAGCTCAAATACTTTGGCCACCAAATGAGAAGGGAGCACTCACTGGAGAAGACCCTGATGCTGGGAAAGATTGAAGGTCAAAGAAGACGGGGATGGCAAAGGATGAGATGGTTAGACAGTGTCATAGATGCAACGAACATGAAACTGAGCAAACTTTAGAGGACGGCAGAAAGCAGGAAGGCCTGGCATGATCTGGTCCATGGGGTCGCGAAGAGTCGGACTCAACTGTGCAACTGAACAACAATATCAAGTTTTATACCCAAAATAACATAGGCAAAAGATAACATACAAAAATCATAATTAATTACAAATGGCAAAACATCATTTGAGTAGGCATACATTCATTGGTCAGTTACAGCAAAAGGTGTGACTATATGATATCTTAAATGTTTATTTAACCTAACCTTATTCAGCTTTACCCAAGGATTCTCTACATCCAAGCAAAAAGCATTGTTTTTGGATAAGGAACTAAAGCCCTTGTTGACTCAGACACTGCAAAGTTTCACTTTAAACAACTAAAACCATGAACCCTATACTTTGAGTTAAAAAGTCAAGCAAATACTTCTACTAGAAAGCCCATCCTCCACTATCCCATTAATGCTACACCTAAGACCTATTAGAACTGCCAGACAGCTAACACAGCTATTCCATCCAAGCAACTTGATAAAAAAGAATGTCTACTTCTCGTCTGCTAGCATCAGCTAAAAAGACACTCTAACCTACAAAGAAGAGGCCTTACAACTTAATAGACTCTTATTAAATCCTAATAAAATCTTAATATCAAAATGTATAAAACCAGAAAAATATAAGTATATGAATAATCTGTATTAAAAATCATTATATATTCCCATCCATGCTACATGAAGAAGAAGGTCATTGCAGAAGAGCCTGAACAGAAGTTAAAGAGAACCAAGTTTATTTAAAGGGACTGAAGGTTACATTATTAACCAGGTAACTTTTAAAAAATGTAATGAGTACAGAGCTCTGTACGTGGTTTTTCTCTCCTCCGTTTTGTCCTCACAACAACTCTGTGAGGTAGGTTAGGCTGCAAGAGAGTGTGACTGACCCTAGGTCGGCCTGTGAAGTTCAAGGGGATTTCAACCTGGGTCTAGTCCAACATTCTAGCTGTGACACCCCTTGGATTCTCAGATGTTAGAGGGGCTTAGTGCTTTTCAGTTATCCCGATAGGACCAAATACTGGGAGTCAGGACCAAGTTTGCTTGTTGGCTTCTTTTACTTTTTAAAATCTGCATTACAGCCAAAATATTGGGTCCCAAAGGAGTTCCCAAGAATCAAAACGTGATGCAAATAACAATTAATCAATACATACTATTCCTCCAGGTGGGAATTCTCAGCTCAGTTGGATTGAGGCATGCAGAGCGAGATGGGGCTGCTTCCTAATGACCATTGATGACAGTTGGAAGCAGGAGAGGAGGTGTTTTAAGTTGGAGATGGATTCCTGCATAGTGGATGGGTGTAGTGTATTCATTATGAGCCTTTTGTGCAGACTACCACCTATAATTTTTTCTGCAGATTGCCACGGTCTCCCACAATGGCTACGGTCCTGCCAAATGTCTAGCCATGCATCTCATCCAGAAGCCAACAATTTTATTAATGCTGCATAGATTCCTTGAAACCTTTACTGAAGGGCGAGAATGGCTCCTGAGACCCTTCTGCATTCAATTGTAAAATGTTCCTTCACAAGATAAACTCTTTAATTGATCCAGACAAGATCTAGGAAGAAAACAAACACTTCTTGGTGACCTGCTTTGAGATCTTTCTCTTCCCAGTGATGAGTCCTTCCAAGGAACTGGAGCCAAACCAAAAACAAACAAGGTCTGCTGAACCACAAGCTGAAGTTGTAACAACCCCCAACACTCTCAACTTGAGTTCCTCCCATTTTGTTCCTTTTTCTGGCTTCAGGTTATCTGTTACTAGCTCAGTTTCCCCTATTTTGCACCTCTCAGTTCACTAATAGCCCCTTTTCCAGATGGATTTCTTAGTTTTATCTCTCTCCTTGACTTGTTGTGCAATCCTAAACAGAGTCACACCCTTCTACCCTCCATTAAAGTCAGTAGGCTGGATCCAACCATCTTTTCTGCTGGCAAAAAACAAAGGGGGAGTCCCAAAAAGGCTATGCTGAAGCTCATAGGACCTGCATAGACAAAACCACTGTCAGATGTAGTAAGGCAGGGAATTGTGCAAGACTGAATGAAAAAGTAGGCTGGATCCAAATAGTACGGTAGAAGGGGGAGAAAAGACAAACTTAAGGGAGCAAAATCTGCTGCAGAATGAACATGCATGATGCTCTGTACAACATTAAGAAGAACAGGACCCAAGAAAACTCCAAATTCACCAGTTCCAATTTGACAACAAAATCTGGTGATTTGAGGCTCTCAATTTTAAGAATGGAGGAGAATTTCAAAAGCATCCCTATTTTGAACCAAGGACACTCAAGCAGATGCTGTTTCAGCTCAGGTTCCATTTGCCTGTTGTGAGCAGGGAACCAATTTTTCATCAGGCAGCTCAGCCGACTGTAAACAGTTCAAGCCTGTTTGATGGGATACTCTCCAGTATAATGCAATGAGCAGTATTTCACAGATATGTATTCTCATGCAGGCAAATGGGAGTTGTCATTCCCCCATCCCACATATCTGTCACTGATGCATGCTGGTCTGCCCCTGAGCTATCTTCCCTCCCGCTTGGCTCTTTGTGTGTGTTTACAATAAAGAGACCACCCCACCCCACCCTAGTTATTTGTAAAAGTTGTGATAGGCATTAAAGTGCACTGTACCAGGCATACATACAGTTGTCTGCCACTTCAGTAAGACTGAAACTGCATCTAGACTGTTCTAATTTAAGGGCTTTCTTCCTAATTCAAGAGATGCCTTTCCATTGCAAACTTTCCTTCATAGCTAGCCTATGGGCAAGATTTGTTCTCCTTAGACTGCATAGTGCCTGGGTTTTGAAACAATTCATAAATAACAGTGACACTTATGATATATACCTGGCTTGAATTTGCTACATTTGGGTGGGGGTAGGGGGTAGCCCAAGGGCATTCCAGGTCACATTTTTGGTCTCCTGGGTTGCTTTCCAAATCAATCTTCTCCAGAAAGGAGTCCTCAGCCAGAGACAAAGCCCTGCCCCGGGTTTTGCAACCTGGGAGAACTGTCCTTGGGTGCAGATTTCCCCATTCACACTGCAATAGCTCGTGAGGGGGTTTTTTGGTTGTTGTTTTGCCCAAGTCATAAATCAGACTGAAAGGTACAGTGAACAAAGTGTCTCTTGGGAGTCAACAGTGGGGATCTTATATCATCCCAGCAGGCCAGCTGCAAGAAAGAAAGGAACACACCCAGAATGTGGAGCAAGAAGGGGATTTCGGTCTTTCTTTCTGCAGAAGAGAAAAAAAAGTTGCCTGAATCTCACTTCTCCGCCATGCTTCTGAGGGGTGGAATACAAAATGAAGAAATATTTATGGGCTGAACCTGTTTGTGAGACGTGTTTGGTCTAGCTTGACCTCGAAAGTGAGGGGGGTCACACAGCAAAAGGAACTCCAGTTAGTATGACTAAAGCCACGCATGTAGGCAGTCCCATGTATTCTGCTGGTAGATTTAAGTGCATGCTCAATTTTACCACTGAGATCAACTGTATTTAGCTTTGGACCTACCACTGAGATCAACTGTATTTAGCTTTGGACTCTACCAGGAAATGTAAACTTATTGCTTTTAATGTTGTAAGTTGCCACGAGACCCTTTGAGTGAATGGCAACTAAAAAAAATCGCGCCAATAAGGAAGCTTGCTGGGTGACTTTAAGCCTGTCATACATTCTCAGCCTAACCTACCTCACAGGGCGCCCAAAGCAGCTTACATCATTCTCTTCTCCTCCATTTTATCCTCTCAACAGCCGAAGACCACCGACACCTTCCATGGCAGAGTGGGGATTTGAACCTGGGTCTTCCAAATCCTAGACCAACACTCTAGCCATACAGGCTTTCATGATCAGGGGTAATTTCGTAGAAAAAGAGCTAGGGGAACTCATTAGCATAACTCATTAGCATATGCCACACTCCCTGACATCACCAGAAGTGTGTCATAAGGCCACACGACCTGCAAGGCCGGCGGGAGTGCAAGGAAGCCCCGTGAAGGCCCTCCCTGGCCCCAGGCAGGCAGGGGTGGGGAGAGGCAGGGAGGAAGCAACTTACCCTCCCTCTTCTCCTGCCTCCTCCTGGCTGAATGACGGCCAGAAGCGGGGCGGCTGGAAGCAGGGGCGGGGCTTCGTCATGTGCCCCGCCCCCGGTACCTCACCCGGGGGAACTGTGTTCCCCCGCATTCCCCCCCGAAATGACCTCTGTTCATGATGCTTCCAGTGAAAAGTGCTACACATCTACTTCCAAAGGTACAAGTCTTGTGTTCCTGTACTTCACACTGAGTTGGCGTAAGGATAAAAACAGAAGGTAGGTTAGAATAAAAATGGCATGGAGGGTTTACATAATTGCATGCCCAGAGCCTCCTCTTGCATGGTATTCCTTAACCTAACAGTGCCATCCTATGCAGAGTCACACCCCTTTAAGCCCACCGACTTCAGCAAGAAGGGCAGAACTTTGCTTACAGTGGCACTGTAAGGGTCCCACCCACTGTTTTATTCAGCTATCAAAACTGTTGTGGCCTCTTTCCATGGAATTCACAGCATTACAAGCCTTTGTATCCTTAGAAATTTGGCATCAGTTCTACTGGATTACTTTATGCATGGGTCAGATTAAAGGAGTTGTTAGCAGCCATTTTGGTCCAAAAGCCATTCCACTCCAAAAGTGAAATAAAAAAACAAAAACAAAACACAGTTCTACATAATACCTTCTATATGATACAGTTCTCCATAATACAGTCTACATAATACCTTTTATTAAGACCAACCAAATGGTCCTGGAGGTGGAGGTGATCAAGCAGTTGGTTCCCTTCCTTGAATGCAATGACCTGGCAACAGTGATCCATACAATGGTCACCTCGAGACTGGATTACTGTAATGCTCTCTACATGGGGCTCCCCTTGTCCCAAATCCAGAAGATGCAGCTGGTACAGAATGCAGTGGCCAGGCTGCTGTTGGGCCTTTCTATGCGGGAGCACATCCGGCCTGCGCTAAAAGCACTGCACTAGCTGCCTATAGCATACCAAATTCAGTTCAAGGTGCTGGTTTAAAGCCCTATATGGTCAGAGATCTACATACGGAAGGGAACAAATGATCCCCAGAGAGCACTAAATCGGGGTCCCAAAACCGCTTGGCACTACCGGGCCTCAGAGAAGCTAGGCTGGCTGTGATGAGGGCCAGGGCCTTTTCAGTGGTGGCTCCACACTGGTGGAAAGAGGGACATCAGGGCTCTGCAGGACCTTTTACAGTTCCACAGGGCTTGCAAGATGGAGGTCTCCCACCAGGTCTTCGATTAGGGAGCTGCACCCAAGAATCTGTGGCCCTGGCCCTAACACTAACGTCATTGTTTACAGCCAATCAACCCAGACTACAATGTCAGCCAGCTGTTGCCTGAGGATGCTGCTAATGCCTGCCATCTGATACAAACTAGCACTTTATATTTTATAATATTTATAATTATACTGATTTTATTTGATTCTTGTTTTAATTGTTTTATATCTTATATCTGAGCCTGCCTTGGCAGGGAGGGCGGGATATAAATTAAAAATAAATAAATAAAATGCCATCAAGTCACAGCTGGCTTATGGCAACCCCGTAGGGTTTCCAAGGCAAGAGACATCCAGAGGTGGTTTGCCATTGCCTACCTCTGTGTCATGACCCTGGTATCCCTTAAAGGTCTACCCATCCATTTACTAGTCAGGGTGGACCCTGCTTAGCTTCCAAGATCTGACAAGATCAGGCTAGCATGGGCTACCCAGGTCAGGGCAAATGATCCCCGTAAAAGGTATTGTCTGGAGTGCATTCAGAGTAAAGGACCTTACCACTTATGTGGTAGTGTGTCTCGACTAATATTCAAACAGAGGTGACAAGCAGCACAATCATTTGAGTACTTGCTCTAGAGCTGAAATGAAATTTTGCAGAATTTAACAAAATGTCTGGAATTTTGGACACTTTCACATTTCCTATTTGACTTCCAAATTTTTTTTAAAAAATGTTGAATAACACTTTGTTAAATATGGTGGCTTTTTGTTCCAGATTTGCCTAGCAGAACACCCACCACTGGAGTACTGGAAACAAACAACTCTCCCCAGTCTACAAAGAACCCCAGTCCAGTTCCAGCTCCCCAGAAAGGTTTTTAAGCAACCCTGCAAATATGGCTTCCTATGTTTGCCGAACATTTTGATGCTATCAGTGCTTCTGGTCAGATGCCTACAGATTGGGATGCTTATATTATTATCCCTGTTTACAAGAACAAAGCTAGAACCCAACCTATCAATTACAGGCCCATTAGTGGAAGAATTATCATTGCTAAATTGTAACCCTAGATATGTGCTTGCTAAATTGGAAGTGTGGATCTGTGCAGCTAACCTTCTCTCTGAACGGCAAGCAGGTTCGGCTGCTTCTGCTTATACCAAAGGCTAGTATGTGCCTTAAAGCAAGTACCTGTTTTTTTTAGATTTCCCATACCTGAGCCTCGGACGCTTATCATTGCACCACACTATCTTCTAGTGATACGTCGGAGCTTGTGAACAACACCAGTTTGGTGCAATGCAGCATGAAGGGGAGCTGGTGTGCAAATCCCCTGAGACCAGGGGTAGGGGAGAGATAGCATGAAATGTTGGCAGCTGCCATCATGGATTCCAGGCTATTTATACAGTAACTTTATAGAACATTTTCAGGGTCATAAGCTATGGTTTTCATATGCTTCAACTGTCCCTATTTGCCTAGGACAGTCCCAGTTTTCTGTTCTCTCTCCCTGGTAAATCAGTTTGATTGATTTTGTCCAGTTTTGTCTGGTTAAATGTTTTAATGTAATGCTACAGCTGTCATTCTCCAGGAGGAAGAAGAGGAGGAAGATGAAGAGATTGGATTTATACCCTGCCCTTCACTACCCGAAGGAGTCTCAGAGCGGCTTACAAAACTCCTTTCCCTTCCCCTACCCACAACAGACACCCTGTGAGGTCAGCATGGACAGAGTCTAAAAAAGGAGAGAGTTAGAGATTTACTTTGATTTAGAAATACAGGCTAATCTTCAAACAAAGTGAAGTGAGGTGGGACATCCTGATCACATATTAACTATGCTGCCCTTGTAAATATTTAGGAAAAGTAGTGTGTTGTGAAGCCTTAAGCTAACAGTCACCCTGGTTACAGGTATAAGCAGCAGGGCTGCAGACTAAAAGGGCTGTCTTTCTAAGATACTTAATGCATTCTACAAACATTATATTCTATGGTGTTTCAAAACTATTTATATTCTCCAAATTAAACGCTTCAAAATCACCACAGAAAATAAGTTTCAAGCTGAAAGAACTCAGCAAGCAACCAAGCACTAAGTGTCCTGAGCACTGACTCAAGGCCTAAGTAGTCATAGTATACTTTTTTTTTTGCCATCAAGTCCCAGCTGACTCATGGTGACCCCACCCACGGGGTGTTCCAGGCACAAGATGAGCAGAGGTAGTTTGCCATTGCCTCCCTCTGTATAGCAACTCCAGTCTTACTGGGTGATCTTCAATCCATGTACTGACCATGGCCATCCCTGCTTAGCAACCTCGCTCAGGTTCATGGAGGCTGGCTGAGTGATCTTGGGCAAGTCACTCTCTCGTTCAGCCTAACCTCCTTTATGGAATTGTTGTGAGGATAAAAATGGAGGAGAGGAGAACAATGTTGTAAACCAATTTGAGTCTCCCTTGGGGAGAAAAGTGGGAAATAAATAAAATAAAAATTCTAGAGGTTCAATCCCAGAAGAGGAAGTCTATGCATCCTTTCTACTGTGTATGCAGGCTTAGACCAAGTGCAGGAAACTCCAGGCTTGGTGCTGAAAGTGGCACGGCAGTCGATTTTGTCTGGCCCCCCATGCCAGCTCTCCACCCAAGCAACCAAAGCACCAGCAGCACTGTGGGGGCCAACAATGGGGGAGAAGGCAACGGTCATGGCATGCCTATGAAACTGAAGCTCAAATACTTTGGCCACCAAATGAGAAGGGAGCACTAACTGGAGAAGACCCTGATGCTGGGAAAGACTGAAGGTCAAAGAAGACGGAGACGGCAAAGGATGAGATGGTAAGACAGTGTCATAGATGCAACGAACATGAAATTGAGCCAACTTCAGAGGACGGCGGAAGACAGGAGGGCCTGGCGAGATCTTGTCCATGGGGTCGCAAAGAGTCGGACTCGACTGTGCAACTGAACAACAAAAAATATTTGCACCGTCACCGACCAAGGCAAATCCCTGAGATACTGGCAGTGCTGCTTGACTTGCCTAACTTCAAGAGTGTCTGGCAAAGTACAACCCTCATCCTCCCTGACACACCAACATCTTCACAGGCAGATTTTGCACATTCATTCGCCCATCCACCCATCCACCCATCCATCCATCCATCCATCCATCAAATCATAGCACTTGAACCAAAAAGGCTGCCTTCTCCTGGGCACAGACGTTACTGAGTAGATGGACCAGTGGTCTGACTGAGTATAGAGCAGTTTCGTAATACCATAGTGTTCAAATTAATCAGATACCACTTCCCCTGGCATGAAGATGCAGATGGAGATATTTTGACCCTTATTAGCCCCATCATTAACAGTCTCATCCTTGCCCAGACTTGGCCTCCCATGCTGAGATGATTTCTGGAGATGGTCAAAGAAGGACTGAAATAAAGCTGATGTTTGATCTCAGTCGCAGCCATGTAAACATGCCATCACTGTTGCATCAACCCTGCCATAGCACAGATGGCGATCCATCTGTAGCATTCTTTGATGCTGGCTCACACAGCGAGGAGCAGTCTGTCAGCAAAAGGTGCTGCTCACTTGCAAAGGTCAAACGAGGCCAGTTCCCATTCAGATGCTGAAGTCCTAAATGAAGATCTTGTACACATGCAGGAAATGAAGGGTGCATCCAGACATGCCCAAAAGCAGCAGCAAGGCTTCTGTGGAAATGCACGCTGTGTTTAGGGCAGACATGCAATCTCTCCCCCAAATTCAGCTCAGGGGGACCTGGTTTTTCCTGTTGGCTGAAGAAGTGATTGTGCACAGTGCCAATTGGCTAGGAACCAGTCAGTCACTAATCCCCTTCCCCCTCCTCAAGACAGTTTTACAATGTTTAACCATTTGATCGTTCGCTTCTTTTCTAAAAGTGTGGAGGATGAACGTACATTTAATTGAATACATAATAAAATACATAACATTAATGAAATGTTTTAAAGGAGGGCTGGTTCACCTGCAGCACATAACAAGCTATATGGAGGGTTGATTCAGATGTTACAAAGTCCATGTGGCAGACATAGATTGATGTATAAGCAAGGTCTGTGAGTTTTGTGCTTGGAATTCAATTCCCAGGCATGCAGGAACCTAATTCAGATTGGGACCAGAGGTCATTTCGGGGGGAATCGCGGGGGATCACAGTTCCCCCGGGTGAGGTAC